>NC_061087.1:7232306-7267306 GCF_015104395.2 Macrobrachium nipponense
GAGAGAGAGAGAGAGAGAGAGAGAGAGATTCATAACTCTCAGTATTTCATTCTGACTCTAATGAAAAGTATTGTAGGACATTTACTACGTAAGATATCTGAATATTTATAGGCATATATAAATGAGAGAGAGAGAGAGAGAGAGAGAGAGAGAGAGAGAGAGAGACGACTGGCTGTCATATGCACAATGCGCAAAGGGGTAACAATGCCATTATAAAAATTAAATTCCCTAATAAAAGAACATTAACAACAACACGAACAAAAGTGAAAAGGTGTTTGAAAGGATGACAACAATAACGCAAGGAAAAAAAAAAATCGATAAAAAATGGAAACGGTCGCTGGGACGAATCAAAAATGTAACCAGTGAAAAAGCCAACTCTGCTTCACACGGCAAAGCGATTAAATGCAGGTAATGACCAAGAGACAAAGGAGGAACAAAAGAGGAGGTCACAAAGAAGCAGTCACTTATATTTCACAGGAATGGCTTAGGGGGGCGATAAAAATTTCGAGAAACAAAGGCTTGAAATGTAATGGAGTCTCAATAGTGCTCTTGATTTTCCGTAGCGTGGTGAGTTAACGACAAGCTCGCTCTTTCTACTGTGGAAGGGGTTCAAATCCCACCAGTGGCGGGAGTACTGTGCTTCCTCACTTACCCCCTCCCCCCACCCCCTTCCAGTGAAAAGTGTCCTCACAATGCTTGAAGAAATCGTAAAGTTAAAAAGTAACCGTGTCTATTTAAAAAATACTGGATAATATGTGTGCGTTCCTGATTAAAGCAATGTAACTAAAGGCGTAATACATTAGAATCATACAATCATGATCATGGTCTACAAATTTAGGTACAAGTTCATTATGCTACAATATTCTCATTGTTTTTCTCGTGGTTTCATCGACTTACATAATTATGGAGTCTATCGAAATAATCGTTCATTAGTAATTCAACAGTTTGGGCTCGATCCACTATCTATATTTTCAGTACATTAAGAAATACGGCTCATAGAGATTGGATATTTTGCGCTTGAGGTCTTAGTTTAAAATCATCAAAGCAGATGGCTATTCTCATATAAAATATAACCTATAAGATAGAAAAGTTATCTAATCCAAAATCAAACCCAGGTTATCTAACATAGGAAACAGGTTTACCCAGATAAAAGTCAAGTTTTTAAAAACATGATCAAAGCAAATATATTTTTATTTTTTCATGAACTAAGGCGGTGCAAAATAAAAAAACAAATCGTAATATATGGTTTTTACTGTTTTAAGCATTTCCTACATTGGCCCTCATGTATGTACTTATTTTGAACAATAACAATGTGACAGTTTTATCATTGCATTTAATGATTTTTAACCACAGAAAGACGAAGTATATTATACATTGTAGTAACTTCCTACACGATTAAAGCTAACACTATAATGACTTCCATATACTATTAATAAGGTGACATACGTATAATGACCTCACTATAAAATAAAGTTGGCTCAGTTAGCTACATAATGGTTAACGCTAAAGCCAGTTATGACTCACTATACAATCAACGCAAGCCAAATTCATTACACAATCAACGCAAACCAAATTCACTATGCGATAAACGCAAACTAAATTCGCATAGGTGATTAACGCCAACCAAATTACAACACGATTAATGCTAACCAAATAAACTACGTGATTAACGCAAACCAAATTTACTACGCGATTAACGCAAACCAAATTCACTACGCGGTTAACGCAAACAAAATTCTCTATGCGGCCAACACAAACCGAATTCACTACGCGGTTAACGCAAACCAAATTTACTACGTGATTAACGCAAACCAAAATCACTACGTTGTTAATGCAAACCAAATTCACTACACGGTTAACACAAACCAAAGTTACCAAGTAAAACAAATTCACAATGCGATTAATGCAAACCAAATTCACTATACGACTAACGCAAACCAAATTCACTAAACGATTAACGTTATCACCTATATGAACTCTATCGGCGATGAACGCAAACGCCTGCAACAAAGTCGGTGGTAATTACACGAGTTATTTGAATTCGGCTATTCTAGCCAGGAGATGGATAAATATGAACACAGAACAGAAGAGTCACTTTGAATAATGATAATGATCGTCATTATTTTCCATGATAATTACTTCATTATTTCTCATAATTATCTTCACTATTTATCTTAATTATCATCACTATTTTTCATTATTAACTTCCCTATTTTTCATCAAGCATATACATTCAATTTCAGAGCACTCCAATGGCCAACACCCTGAACTATAGGAACATTCAGTAGCAGAGAACGACCACATATATATATATATATATATATATATATATATATATATATATATATATATATATATATACATATATATATAATATATATATATATATATATATATAAATATATATATATATATATTATATATATAAAAAAAATAATATATATTTATATAAATATATATTTTATTATATATTATATATTTATATCTTCTATTTATCTTATAATTCTTATATTATATATATATTATATATATATTTTATTATAATATTATTATCTATATATAATATATATAAAGGTTTTTGCCACGGAGGAAAAAACCTTTATCTATACATAGCATCACGTTTTATATACTTCGTGATCAAGTTATTCATATATATATATATATATATATATATATACATATATATCATATATATATACTATTATATTATATATATATATATATATATATATATATATATATATGAAGAAAACAGAAAGCATAAGGAAAATTAAAGGAACAAAAATGTGTACAATAATGTCGTATTTCAAGGCTACGGACTTTTTAATTGATGCATTAACTCTTATGTAAGCAACTCGTTTCCATTTGCATTACTTCAAGAGTCAGCAAATGAGGTTGAATTTACATTATCAAAACTCAAATGTAATTAGCAGGGGTACAATTCCTTTGTTTACACGACGATAACTCCATTATAATACCCTTTTCCATTCATTAATGACGGGTTTCGGGAAATTCAACAAATAAATATCTATATTTATTAACAGCCAACATGCATGCACGCACACACGCACTAAGACAGATATATATATGTGTATATACAATGTATATACATATACATATATATATATATATATATATATATATATATATATATATATATGTGTGTGTGTGTGTGTGTGTGTGTGTGTGTGTATGTGTGTGTTGTGTACACACACACACACATACACACACACATATATATATATATATATATATATATATCTATATATACTATATATATATATATCATAAACGAGAGAGAGAGAGAGAGAGAGAACCATGACTATCATCCAGCAGCAACAGCAAAATGCACAGACAGACAAACAGACAGACAGAGAGACCGACAAAGAGAAAGAAAGATAGAACTGATTGTACCATTCAACAAGAGCAAAAAAAAAAAAATAGTAAATGAATGAATAAATAAAGAGAGAAAATGAGTAGGACGGACTTTCGTCGTAAGTCAGATCACGCCCATCAGTGATCAGTGATATTTGCTGCGCCCTCGTTTCATTGTGGCCGCGTTCAAGGAGTATCCAAAGGGACCAAAAACTGATGACTAGATTCTATTTAAGTGCGCCTTGTGTCACAGTCGGAAGATTTCGTTTTTAGCAGCTTTCGGCGACGCCAAAGGAAAGGAACACAGTGCGTTCTTAAGAACTAAAAGAATCTGGGGGGAGAGGGTTTGTTTCATTCAGTTATCGTGTGACACCTGTTACAGTAAATACAAAAAGAGCTTTCCCGGTGGAACCCATCGTCAATGTCATAAATATTAGCGGAGTGGCTACACAATCCACACGATTTCATTCTTTAACTCACTGCATGAAATTTATGAGGTTGATGTTGCTATGAATATGTATATGAATACTACAGAAAGGCTGAGATACGTTCCCTAAATACATAAAGAAGCGACTATAAAAATATACGCATACAAATACATGCACAGACATATTCATAAGTATATTCATATATACAACACACAACTTCACTGTGCATATATATTCATAATACTCGTATCAGGCTTGAATAAAATGGAATTAACGAAGCTGGAATCTAAACCATCCCGTTTCATTGAAACCCACTACGGTATATATATATATATATATATATATATATATATATATTTATATATATATATATATATATATATATATATAATTATATATATATATATATATATATATATATATATCTATATATATATATATATATATGCTTAAACCTAAATCAGCACCATTTTATCTCATGAAATGCAACTGATCAGAGGAAAGTAAAACAGAATCTAAGCGCAAAAATTTGTCCCCTTCCCTCTGAAAAGTATTATTATTATTATTACATGGTAACTTATTCACATGGAACAAGCATACCTATAGGGGCCATTGACTTGAAATTCAAGTTTCCAAAGAATGCTGGTTTCAACCTCCCACTGCAGACCCCATACTGCCGCAGCAACTGATTATGATATAGAACCACTGATTTTTTATCGCCCTGGGAGAGACATTAACCACTAAACCAGAGTACCAACTACAGTTAACATTCATCCAGCACGCACCCCAGTAATCACCAAATGTTTCTCTCCATTTTAGTAACCTTTCAGGAGTGTCTGTCCAACACCTGAATCTGAACACAACCCATCAATATTCTTCCATTTACCTGATATCATCCAATCACAGTACCTCTTATCAGTCGTTTTTATTTTGTTTAAAATTTTGATTTATTGCTCTTTCAACTCAGGTGACTCAACATAAAAAATGCCACAACAATTATTTTTTATTAATCCGTCAGTGTTGTATATTTTTGTCTTTGTCTGTTGTTAGCCAGGTTAACTGAAAACCAATGAACGATTTTTAAGATTTTTTCCAGGATTCACTGTCTTCAATCTGGGTCTGGTCCAAGGTTTGGACCATCCTATCTTCGCCTCAGCTAAGGTATTGTCCCTGATGTGCATTGAGAGAAAATTATAGTTGCCTGTCCTTTGTGAAAGATGTTATTTCATTTATTCATCTAAGAACATTGCCGTCACATTTTTTAACATTTCTAGAATACTGCCAAATAATTAATCTGTACTGTTAAGTTACAACTGCTTGACAAATGAAAAGATCATGGACAGGTATAAAAGAGGATGAACACTGGAGACACGAATAAAATGAATGGGTAACGAGTTCCATTTTGGGGATGAAAGCTCCAGCATTTCCTTCCTTCTGCCGGGAAACCCGGAACAAATCGGTTTCCGTCTTACCTTAACTGTTTGTCATTGCTGCCTTGAATTCGTAGAAAAAAAAAATTGTAAGTAAGTTAAGTGACCCAACGAACATTTTAAATTTATGAATGTCCTTACTAGAAAGTATTTTCTTCCTTTCAAGAACACCTAAACGTCAATACCTCGCTTTCCAAATGAAATACTCCTCTTTAGTCATATCATGTGCCACACAAGAATGGGCGCGCGCGTTCGCACACACACACACGTTAAATATATATATACTATTTTTATATGCATACAGAGCTAAATCCATGCTTGTTTTGCCTTTTATTCTATTGTTTTACAGTCATCATTCCGCTATTTTTCTTCGTTTAAGTACTATTGGGGAAAGACAGCTGTCAATCGGAATCCTATATATAAAATCAACTAATCTGAAAAGCATAACAATGCCTTCAAGGAATACTGAGAAAAGAATGGAGTTCCAGAAGCTACAAAGAATCAAGGGTCAAAGCGTATAACAGTAACAGTACCAAGCTCCTAATCAATCAAAATTTTCCTTCGTTGATCATCTGCTTATCTTCATCCTTTTTTCATCTATATATTTTCAGTTGATGTTTCCTCTGAATATGAATGGACTTCTAGGCTAATGGAACATTAAATATGAACGTGTTCTCATATCGAATAAAAAGAATTAAAATTTGTCCATCATCAGCCGAATTCAGTGTGGGAAGTATCCTGGCAGTTTATGCTCTTTGAAAATTCAGTAAAAAAAAAAAACTCCTTGACATTATCTAAAATACAAACAACACTTGGCCGTAATGCTGTATTCCAACACCTCACTATTGGATGCACCGCTACTATTGTGGCCAGCATTTTACGGAAAATCATGAGTTAAAAAATTCCATACATATATATATAAAGGAGATGTGAAAACAGACAAAAATTTGCCTCTGCAACTCAAAACTGGTGGAATTTTCGCTCCTCGCAAAGGAAACTGGGAAATCTTTGTGAGGGAGATCTCCCAGCTTAGACAAGAAAAAGGAACAGGCAAATCCATGAGATTGTAATCCTCAATGTGTGAATACGCAAGCATTCACTTCCTCAAAGTACCACAAACAAAATGAGAGAGAGAGAGAGAGAGAGAGAGAGAGAGAGAGAGAGAGAGAGAGAGAGAGAGAGAGAGTAGATATCTAAGAAGAAATTCCAACAACCCCGTTCACCATAAATGTCCAAAGTATTCCATATTAGAATTACTAAGACAAAAATCCACCAACATTTAGCTACAGATATAGATGAGAGTATTCAAGAAGCCTCAAACTCGCTCATAAACAAACCTTAAAACACACCAGAAACCGCAAAACTCGAGAAATTGCATTTCCTCCATCAATGGCGACACTTGAAGCTATACTTGAAGGTGCCACAAATCAGCGGCAAAACCTTACGCTCCGGAAAACATCTTTCGTTTCCTCTGACGCATAAATCCGAATGGGATGTCATTCGGCGGGGAGCAGAACAAGAATGTCCAAGCCACCCGGGGGCTGCCGGCCGTAGGGCCAGGCCCAGCATCGGCTGCAGCGGCCCTGAAGCAGCAGATATCACAAAAGGCAGCCTTGTTGCGAAGGCGTCCAACAGTGCAAAGAGAGAAGGGAAGTTCTTGCCCACGAACCGTGGATCAAAGGCGTCCCCCGCCCGCTTGTTTACTTTGGCGCTTTTGATGTCACTCGGAAATAAAAGCGAGAATCTCTCTCCCTTTTCTTTCTTAGGGTAGATTAATGAATGAGCCTGAGTTAACTCCGTATCATTCCGGAAGACGCTCGCTACTTAATTCTGCTTCTTTCACTTTCCGTCGACTGTTCCGAAACGACGACTTATGTTGTAGTTGGCGAAATTAGAAAATAAAGATAACGCATCGCGTGATTTATTCACGTCTTCTCCCAGCCTCGTCCCCGACATTAACTTATTTCATAAATAAATACACTGCTTATGAAGATACCACGACATCAGTCGACAAGCAGTGAAGACCTGCTTCATAGTAAAGGAAGAGAAAGAAACGGCGAATTAAGAAACCAATAAATACATAATTAAATCAGTCTTATAACTCTACTCCCTCTGAAACCAATTACATTTGTACCATAGATACCAACACCCCACACTATAGAGTAATCAATTGTTCTAAATAAAAGGCAACTTCGTATGAATGAGAACCTCATTGAACTCAATGATGATGATGATGATGATGATGACATCACTATTAAATCAATGAGTCTTCGATAAGGATAAAGAATATTATACCATTACTGCTTCATTTTGAAGCATCAGTGATAGCCATATATTTGAAAATATTCATGTTTGAGAAAGCGTAACTTGAAATAAATCAGTATACCTTCCAGCAAAAACTAAAAGATGTAAAACTGGACAAAAAAGTATCTGTAATAGTATTCCTCTGCCACACATATCAATGCAAATTATACAATGCATTGTGTCTCACTGAAAGTTACAATAGACGAATGGAATAAGCGACTATAGGTAAGAACCCATAAACTTCAACTTAATTATGTCAAATACAAGAGCAGCATTACAAACTTGTATTGAATGACTAAGTGATGATCTATTTCGTACACTGGTGCCGTAACAGGTAAAGTAATGGATGCTTCATCCAAACGGGAAATTTTATGGTTGACACAAAATTTACAAACTTAAAATGAAGAATAAAATCAGGGACAAAAAAAAAAAAAAAAAACCGAGGATGTCACAAACTTAAACTTAAAATGAAGAATAAAACCAGCGACGTCAAAAAAAAAAAAAAAAAAAAAAAAAACAAAAAAAAAAAAAAAAAAACGATGCCACAAAAACTTAACAAACTTGAAATGAAGAATAAAACCAGCTACGACAAAAAAAAAAAAAAAAAAAAAAAAAAAACGAGGATGTCACAAACTTAAACTTAAAATGAAGAATAAAACCAACAACGACAAAAAAAATAATAAATAAAAAAAGAGGAACATTTTCTGCAAGTGAACCGAAATCTGAAAAAGAAAGAAAAAAATTGGTGTTTCTAACCTATAAAATAAATGTAAATTGGGTGAAATGCTACGCCGTTAAGATAAAAAAGATAGGAAAGTTGCTGGATATATGTAATCTAAATTATTCGATTGAAGGTCGTAAAATAAACATATTTCCAAATGCATTATTCATACAGTATGAAATTTGTGCTTGAAATATGAATATGTATGTGTGTGTGTGAGCGCGTGTGTCTGTATGTCTGTCTGTAGCCATTATCTCACGTAAAGTCACACAGCCTCATTCCCAAAATCACAGATAAGTTAAAAACACAACAGAGAGAGAGAGAGAGAGAGAGAGAGAGGAGGAGCCTTTATTATGCAGTGTTTGCCTTAATTTATGCATATATAACTCGCCCTTCTTATTTTCTTAGTTACAGACCCGGCCCAATAAACATCTCCTAATCACACCTTAGGAACGAATACATTTACCCGAAGGACTGCGGCGCTGGTCCCGACGATGAAGAAGTATTCATGAAAAGCCAAGAAAAATGGCAGCAGTTGGTTCATTAGGCGATGTATTTCTATCGTTTAAACATCCTCCGGTAAAAAGAAGTTGCGATTGATTGGTAGCTTGCGATTACTGAATCTGCAAAGAATTAGACGTGATGGTAATGTCTACCAATACCCGTTTTGATAAGCGTGAATTGCTAGCGGATAAATCTGAGTAAAAATAAAAAGGAAAATTATTAGAATGATATTTGTAAGGCTACCCACTGTTCAAGGATAAAATATAGTAAATATATAAAGCATCATTTATGATATGAAACGAAAAATTATATCTATTGCTTATCTACCTATACGAGGTGTGTATATGTAATAGATATATATATATATATATAAGTCTAATAATATATATAATATATATATATATATGTATACGCACACCACAACATATATATAATAGAGATATCTAATATATATATATAAATATAATATATACCACACATTTATATGTACACACACACACACACACAACACGCATATATATATATATATATATATATATATATATATATATATATATATATATATATATATATATATATATATATATATATATATATATATGTGTGTGTGTGTGTGTGCGTGTGTGTGTGTGTGTGTGTGTATAATAACCATGAAGAAACTAACCGTTCATTCTCTACTTATTCTACTGCGACTTAATAAAAATTTCGTCTTCTGAGATTTAGATACATTCAATGTGCCTTATACAGTAAGCCATAAGAACAGGGTTAGACTATACAAATGATGTCCTATAGGCTCCTCATTTCCATCCTTCTGTATACCAATGACTGTAAAGAAAAGAACATCGGATTTAGGCCGAAGTCCAAGCGATGTGACCTACGAGGTCATTCAGCGCTGAAAGGGAAATTGACTGTAAAAAAAGTTTGAAAATTGTAACAGGAGGAAAACCTCGCAATTGTATTATGAATCAATTGTTAGAGAACGTGGAAAGTCAGATGGATAAATGAGAATATGAATGGAGGTACGATAAAAGGAATGGAAGGGGTTGCAACTATGGGCTGAAAGGACGCTTCAAAGAACCTTAAGTAATGCCAACAGTGCACCGCATGAGGTGTACTGACGACATTTACCAACTACAGGGCCAAAGATTGTATCACGTCGAATTGGAATTTTTTACAGATGTCACAATAGGCTGCTGGGTAAAGGAAGTACTGAAACATGTAAAAGTCTAATTGCCCATCAAACTGCAATAAAAAATGGAATTCCTGAGAATTTAAATTTACCAGGCTTGCCAGTGAGTTTACCCCGGCATACTATTATTATTCTCCTGAATGGTCAGGACCCTTATTTCTAAAACTTTAACAAAGCGAAAATATATCATGAATTTTCTTGGTATTCACGTACCCGTTTCTTCTTATAGAGCATCTCTTACGTGTGTGCGGTTTGATAAACTCATTAACTATTTTCCTTTCTCACAACTGCACACAATGCCACTCAGCCAGAGGGATCGTAATTCTCTCTCTCTCTCTCTCTCTCTCTCTCTCTCTCTCTTTGGGGGGAAGGGTTGGGGTGTGTGTGCGTATCTTTTACTTTGATACTTAGATGATTATATTTTTGGTCATGTCTTTGTGTGCCTGTGTGTTAGCATAACTACACGAAAAAGGAAAACGCATATTGTTATGCAATCCGTACAAAACGTGAATGGAGGCAAATCATTACATTTTGCGATAGATAATATATCACTATTCAGGAGACGGGATCTTTTCGTGGTCAGGAAATGCTAGCAGTTCCAAGGCTTAAGAAACTGAAACGCTATGCACCATCTTCGTAGATTTTTGCAACGCAACGTAAACATGATTTCTGTAGAAAGCTAATTTTATGCTTGCCGATAAAAATTTGCGTTCATAAGAGTCTGATGCTTACTATGGATACTGTCGCCGAGAGCTTTTGCTCCTGGTTTTCTACATCATTATTACAATTTATTATGATTGCTGTTGGTGGTGTTAGCGGTGAAGCGCTATTGTTGCTGCTTTAGAGGAAAACAAAAAAATCAACAATATCATAAGAGAAAAGGGAAACTAAGCATCAAAGTAAGACACGCACACACACACACACACACACACACATACACACCCTCCTCCCCAAAGAGAGAGAGAGAGAGAGGAGGAGAGAGAGAGAGAGAGAGAGAGAGAGAGAGAGAGAGAGAGAGAAACTGTATCTTGCTTGTCGGATAATTGCCAAAGGTTCATTTCCATAAGGTACAGAAGACTTTCTAAACGTGAATTTCCTTCCGCACACTCATCGCACAAATGCCGTAAGTCCATTCTCAAAGTGACACCAGTTTGTCAGCCTCAGAGAAATGTAACGAACTGCTGCTATTTAACGAATTACTCTCATCGAGATATTTTTACAAGTTTCATTTTAAGTATCCATCATTCATCGTCATCAATATGGCATTTCTCACAAAGCCGATCGGAGGTCGAGGATGCGACAAGCAAGTAACTTATCACTGCAAGTAAAAGTAAAATTGAAATCCGTCTTAAGTCATCCCAATCATCAGTATTAAGAAGAAGGAAACATTAAACGGTTATGGAAACAGAGGGAGATTCAGACTCTCTAATTCTATGTAATCAAAATCGTTTGAGTTCCAAGTTCACGACTGTCGCACAGTATCCGAGAGTTTTTTCATTTACTTATTTATTTATCGTTATAAAAGCAAGTCACTTTACGAAAATCGAGAGCTTCTCAGACTCAACAGGTCATTTGATATTCACATCTGTTTTACTGTAGTGAAGTAGTTTGCCAAGCAAAACTAATTTTATTTTCTATTGCCTTTATGTGGTTTCCTCTTGAAATGGATGTCAGTCACAATTGCTATTTCCATGTATATTGAAAAAATTATTATCAACGACTTTGATTTATCAAAATGAATGTCTTCAATCGTTTATTTATTTACTTATTCATTTTTCTCTTTGCCGTACCCCGGGGCTATTTCCACTCCAACGCCATCTGAACAAAAGTACGATACCACAAACGTCATTGACTCCTTTTGATCGTCGTCCCTTAATTTAAATAGAGATCTTCCGTGACAGTCGTCTTCTTCGAGTCGTCCTCCTCGGTAGTATTTATGAATACCGCATTTTTCACGAGACGCCAATAAATCCGAGATAACTCCGTATCAAGCGAGATACCATAATTATATTTCAAGAGACAGGTGCCAAGTTTTGGATTCAGGCACGGCCTGCTTTGATGCGACTTGAACAAGGGCAGGGAATGCGAGCGTTCGAGAGAGAGAGAGAGAGAGAGAGAGAGAGAGAGAGAGAGAGAGAGAGAGAGAGAAAGATTATTCAAGAATCTGCTATGCATCAAGAGCGGTGAAAATACCACGGAAAGCAGAAAGCAGACGGACGTTTCTTAGACACAAAGAGGTAAAATAAATTAAAAATGAAAAAAAAAAACAACGAGTAACTCAGTATAACACTGATCGTACCAAACGAATATATATATATATATATATATATATATATATATATATATATATATATATACACACACACACAACAAATACATTTACAACAACAACTATAGCTTAATATGGAGTTCATCACACCTCAAAGGGAACTATAGCTCATTTGTTTATCATAAATACGACATTAAACAATATTTGTAGGTTGATTTTGCGAATATAAATAAAAAGTTACGGGCGTATAATTTTCAAAATTTTATACACATAGATACACACACGCATATTTATATATATATATATGTGTGTGTGTGTGTGTGTGTGTGTGTGTGTGTATAATATACATATATTCTTAGCTTGGTAATGAATGGATATTGCAAGACCAAGTATATATTTTATTGAGAGCTTTCGAGGTGTATATCCTCATCATCAGGCTGAAATTATAGGCACAACAATAAAATCGTTAAGATACAAAGCATACACAACAGAGAGAGAGAGAGAGGAGAGAGAGAGAGATAGAGAGAGAGAGAGAGAGAGAGAGAGAGAAGATAACGAATCTACAAACTATATCATGTACTTCAGTTGCAAATGACCGCGTAAAGGCGCTGTAGCCTAACTAATTGAGTGTTTATTTCGCTCGAGATAAGCTGCGCACGTCGGGGCAATTCAGCTTCCAAATTGGCAATCACAGTCCGCGAAGAGGAGATGGACATCTTGGCGCTTATCAAAAAAGACCCCAATACAACCACCAAATGAACAAGCGGGATCCACTGGGAGAGCTCGTCAGAGGTATAGTAGCCTCTCAGTTCGGGGGGAGGGGGTTGGGGAGTTGTTGTTGGGGAGCGGGGGAGGGGGTGGTTTTATCCAGGGCGGCCGGTTTGTCTGCTGCTGCTGCTGTTGACAATGGAGGTCTGCGAAAATCGGTAAGCGGTGTGGAGGCCATTATATGCCAGGGAGAGAGAAAAGAAAGCACAGAATGAAAAGAGAAACGAGGGAGCGAAGGAATGGGGAAACAGCTGGGTAATGAAAATTTCACTCGGCGGACTTTAACAAGAACAATTTCTCCCAAGTCTAAATTTCCTCTTTACCGCTTGGCCGAAACAACAAACATTCAGTGACCACCAGAAGAGCCTGGAGGTAAATGCTACTATTCTCTTCAGTTGTACTTCATCTGCTTTATATTATATCCTCCATATTTCACTGTCAAGGGAAACGGAGACTATTCTGTCCAATCAGGGGGAAAAAATACATAAACTAGTATGCTTGCCTTATTGTCTTTATCCTTGGGACCTTAATTTTTTTTGTTTCATACAATGACCATTGTGAGTTCTACAAAGATGAACGCTTTACAACGTAGGGGCGTAATCCTAACTAAAAAAAATAATAAAAAAAATTGACTTTATTCTTTTATCCGATCCTGGGACAGGAAAGACCAGGTAAACTCACAATGAGATATAAAGCCAGCCGAGTAACCAAGCATGGAAGGAGAGAAAGCGTATAATCAAGTGGGGACGGTAATGTATCTCGGGACTATATTAGTGGCTCCATGCAAAGAAGAGCGAAATGGCAGACCCGCCATTATTCGCTTAAATATAATGTGAGGAGACTATGCAATTCTACGAGTAGATGTGCACGTTGCCAAATATATTAAAGTTGCAAAAGTTTCCAAATACTTATTAGAAACACATGTAAAAAACTATAATAAAAAATAATAAAACAACTTCTTGTTGAGTTTTCTTTATCAGAATTCACTCGTCGAACTATGACGATATATGAGACAAGATCTTATTCTGCTTGGAACTAGATAGCATGAATCCGGAATACTCATAATATGTATTCTGATATTCTGAATCTTACTCGAGCACGTAAAAGCTAAAATGCCCTAAAGTCTAACCTCGTGTACTTAAAAGTACTATAGTTAACACTGCGCTAACGCATATAAAAAGGCCATTACCGTCAAAATTCTTTGATACTCATAAGTGATACCGTCAAAAAATTCTATTCTATCATTTTCGTTACATAAGAGTACGACTGGAATAAAACAGAAGTGAAGGAGTTCACAATGACAGTAATAAAAATTACGTTTCAGGTCTCACGTGTTCAACAAATCGTTAAAATTCCGGTTCAGGAGTCAAAGATGAATATTAAGACTTCACTTAAGGTGTCAAAGGTGATAAGTGTCAAAATTACACATCAGAAACGAACAACTCCATTAATTTCATCGTCAGCAGACGATGTCCTGACATTGAAAGATTAAGCATTAACGCAGTACCTAAATGTCCTTTTTAGTGTCAGGGGCACTTCCTCTAATCATCAATGAATTCGAAGTAATGAAACTCCACATTTTCATGTTTTTTTTTCTCTCTCTCTCTTTTTTTAAGCGACAGATGAAGTCGTGAGACTGCAATCAAATTGCATGATTACTTCTCAGGGATTAAATCATAACTCTTTCATTCATCTGAGCAATTGTCAGTCTTGTGGATAATTAGGGGTTCACGATGTAACGACCTCAGTTCCTTCCACGGAAATCACGTCATTACATGGAGACAAAAAGTCACCATTTTTATGAGACTCGTAACGAAAGAACGTTCGCCGAATCTGATCGCAATCTGTGAAGAAGAGGAAGATTTCAATCCACAAGAAATTCTCAAACAAAAAGAAGAAAAAAAAAAAACACACACACACACGGAAACATAAATAAAAACAACTTAATCAAACCGTTTGTTCATATAGGTATATTCTCGCCTCGTTTTTCATTCATGCCGAATGTTGAATAAATAACAAGTTAAATGAATAACATACAATAACCGAGGGTGGAAAGTACCGTGGAAGATGACGCTATTACATATTCATCAAGCTCTGACAACCCTGACAATGAATTCTGCAAGTTTTATTTACGAGCTTTTATTTTCGCCGATAATATATTCATGTGGGTTTTATGATTCCCGATATTCGCTTTACAAAATTCATTTCTCGATGCACTGCGGCACATTATTGCGTTCTGTTTCGCGGCTTTGTTTTTTTCTTGATCAACTTGCCACTCCGCTCTATTATTCATCGGCGGTTGTTGTCCCCTTGGGAACCCTCCCCTCTGCCATACACCCCACCCCCACCCCACCAAAACCCTTCCCCTCTGTCCATCTCTTATTTCTCCATGGCCGCTATCACCTCTTTGCATCCAGAGACGCTATCATCCTTCTTTCCATTTTTTTTTTCCTTTTTTTTTTTGAAATGCACGACTATCATCTCACTTTTTCAATCCAGAGAAGGTACTATTTTTAATTCTCTTCCCAACAATTCAATCAGCTCCTTTTCTCTCTCTCTCTGATAGAAACATTTAAAATACTAAAAGACATGACAAAAGTAGACAGTAACCTATTTACATTAAACGAAAACCAGACGAGAAATAATGGATGGAAACTAGAACTGAAGAGATACAACACATCCCATTGTGGGAAAATATCTATATATATAATATATATATATCTTATTATATATATATAGATATATATTATATATATATATATATATATATTATACCATATAACTATATATATATATATAGTATACATTGTATATTATATATTAATATATATATATATATATTATATATATATATATATATATATCTTTCCCCACAATGGGATGTGTTGTATCTCTTCAGTTCTAGTTTCCATCCATTATTTCTCGTCTGGTTTTCGTTTAATGTAAATAGGTTACAGTCTACTTTTGTTAGGTCTTCCAGAATTCTTTACATACAAGATATGTGACTCGTGGAATAAACTGCCACCAGAAGTTGTAAACAGCAACAGTGTAGAGGAGTTCAAAAGAAAGCTAGACAAAATCATTAGGACACTGAATGTACAGTAAAACCTGCTCCTACAGATAAGTGAGCACACGATGTCTCATCGGATGGACTAACAAGTCTTTGAGACATCCTAATCTTTGTAACTCCTTGTAACTCTCTCTCTCTCTCTCCATGTGCTATCATCTCTCTATCTATGTCTATGCATCCTCTTTTTATCCTAAGAGCGTTATCATATCTCTTCCAGGCTACAACGACGCAATCGTATCGAACTATACTTCTGTCTCTAACAACGCTATTATTTCTCTATTTCTATCTACAGGTATTACCATCTTTCTCTTCCGGCCTCTTTCTATTCATCTTTTCCAACGACGCAATCATCGCTTTCTTTTCATCCTTCAATCTCAGTTCCTCTGAAGACGTTGTAATGTTTCTTTTCTATCCACAAACTTCCTAATCCCTCAACGATGATTTCATCAACCCCCCCTACTCTCTCTCTCTCTCTCTCTCTCTTTCCAGCGACTCTATCAACTCTCGCGTTCAATCTACTTGTCTCATCAACATAGGGCGCAACCATAATCTTTCTTAGAACCCAGCAACGCTAAACATATTCTCTCTCTCCCTCTCTCTCTCTCTCTCTCTCTCTCTCTCTCTCTCTCTCTCTCTCCTCTATTTATATATATATATATATAATATATATATATATATAGTATATACTATATATATATATATCTATAGATCAATATATAGATATATATATATATAGATCTATGTAATCAATATATATATATATATATATATATATATATATATATATATATATAGTATATTTATATATATACATAATGTTATATCTAATATATTATATACTATATATATATATATATATATAATATATTATTTATATGATATATAGATATAATATATAATATATGATATATTATATATAATATATGTATATATATTATATATATGTATATATATATACTATATATATATATATATATATATATATATATTATACACATTATATATACTATAAATATATATATATTATATAACTATATGGATATAAATCATATATATATATCTTATATATATGTACTATCTATATATTATATCAATAAATAAATATATATATATATATATATATTATATTCTATATAACTATATATATACATTATATAATATATTTATTATATATATATATTATTATATTATTAATTATATTATATGGCATTGCATATGTATATAGCAATCTCGTGAAACAGAAAAATTTGGTTTTAAATAAAAGCACGAGATAATCGCTACTTACTCCGCCTCAAATGCACAACTTGTTGCCTTCATACAATCATGCAAAACCTGTCTTTAATCCTAATAAGCTAGAGAGAGAGAGAGAGAGAGAGAGAGAGAGAGAGAGAGAGAGAGAGAGTTTAAATGAGCTTAATTTAGACTATTTTCCACACCATAAGTATGAAATATTCATCGTCATCAATAGCCCCAAGGCCGTGCGAAGCATAGAGCCTCTTTGGAAATCCACTGCTTAAGCCTTCCCTGCGCTTTTACTTTCACAAATCTCCCCTAATCTTCATCCTCTTGACTCACGGTTCTAATCCAAGTAGGTCAGAGTCTTCCAACTTTTTTGTTGCCCACAACGAGGTAACTAATTTCCCAAAGGTTGGCGGAGGACATGTCCAAGCCATTTCTATCTCCCCCACATCATCTCGTTTACACAAGGAAATACAGTAATTCCTTGTATGGTATAATTTCTACAATTTCTCTTTCTCTCTCTACACTCCATCAGATTCCTAATATTCTTCCTCAAGCTTTATTCTCAGCGACATTGTATCACTATCCATGCAATGCAGATCGAAATTGATTAATACGTAATCTTATTTTCGCATGCACTTTCAGTCTACTTGATTTCGATATCTGACTCAGCTTTCTCACTGTTTGTTTTGCCTTTATTACCTTTCATTACATTCCAACTAAAGAAAACCTGTATTGGATATCACTTTTTCTAAATATCTGAAAGACCAGCTCTATGAGCAAGAGCCCGTGCTGGCATAAGGCCAGCTTAATCTTCAACAGCATTAACCTCGTGTCGTTTCATCCCTTAGGACATACCCTTTCCCCAATTATTTCTATTTTCCAGTCTATCTATCTATCAATATATTATCATTATTATTATTATTTCAGTAGCAGAAACCTATTCACATGGAACAAACAAACAGGGGCCATTAACTATAAATTCAAGCTTCCAAAGAATGTTGGTTTCAGCCTCACACCGCAGACGCCATACTACAGCAGTAACTGATCACGATGCAGAGCCAGTAATTTTCATCGTCCTGGAGACGGGAACCATCGATATTTGAGTGGCACTCACGACACTAACCACCATACCAGCGGACAGTATATTCTTTTAAGTGAGCTTTGTTAATTTTTTGACATATTTGCTGGTCAAAACAGCTTCATCAGCATATTCGAGGTATGTGAACTTCTACCGTAATTTTAGTTTAAATTTTCTCTTTAAAGAGAAAAAAAGGTCAAACAGAAAAAGAAACAGAACTTTTCCCTGTAGTAAACCACAAAGAACACTACTCTCAAGAAGTAAGAAAATTTATTTCAAAAATTATTTTCTTTTAAATTGACATTAACATCAAAGGTCTAATAATTTATATAAAATAGTAAAACACAAGCATTAGTTGGGGCCAGCTTTCCACAGACGCAGATCAATCAAGCAAGAAAACTGAATTCAAAGAACAATGTTGTAATTTATCTTGAGAAAAATTCAGCCAAAAGCGCATCACACATACTCACAAATAGTTTTATTTGAATGAAATAAGCAAAAATGATTCAATAGTTTTATTTACAGGAATAAGCAAAAATAATTCAATATACGAAAAATCGTCGCGAATCTGAAATACAGAAGTTAGGTAAACTACAGATAAAATCATGATAATTGTTTGTTTGTATGGTGTTTTTACGTTGCATGGGACCAGTGGTTATTCAGCAACGGGACCAACGGCTTTACGTGACTTCCGAACCCCGTCGAGGGTAAACTTCTATCACCAGAAATACACATGATAAAGCTAAAGATTAGAAGACAATTGTAATTTATCCGAGAATATGTCTTACCCTTCACGACTGATGAAGAATATATAAACAAGGCAGAAAGTTTTACACAGGACAGGAATATACACGTATAAATAGATAAAATATATCAACACATTCCAGCAGATGTTTTCGAAGTGAATCGTCAACAAATATCTCCCGTTCCCATTGCTAACACCATCATTTCTCTTCAAATGTTAAATCACAGGAGAGGAAGGAGAAAACAGAAACTGATATTCACATCAGAATTCACCATCATCTTTTCGTCATAAGTTGACAGGCAAATCAATCAGCCTCACAATTTACCGACGATTATGTTAGTAAAACCCAACTGTAAAATATAATTTGAATAATCTAAAATCCCCTAACAAAATAGGGTTTTCTAGAAAAAAAAGTGAGAAATGCTCCAAAGTTTCTTCGGCGTGATCGAGTTTTATGTACAACGTATAATGCTGTATAAAACCATCAACTATGACCGGCAGCTTTCCAGTTACTCACCAGATGCGGTAGAGTGAGGGTGTGTCCCATGGGTCCAGAAAGCGCCACCAGATGCACGACCCATAGCTGACTTTAACCTTAAATAAAATAAAAACCACAGAGGCTAGAGAGCTGCAATTTGGTATGTTTGATGATTGAAGGGTGGATGATCAAAATACTAATTTGAAGCCCTCTAGACTCAGTAGTTTTTTTAGATCTGAGGGGGGCGGACAGACTCATAAAACACAAAAACAAAAACAAAAACAAAATGTAAAACAAAGACTCTTTTTTGAAAATTTATCCAGTAAATATCCATGACCGACGGACAAACATGCATGCAAAGGTACGGGCAAGAACACCTGTCCTACAGTGCCTCAACAACGAAGTGGACGATAATGAGGAAACATTCCTCGCCAAACGGTATAAAATTCATTTGGACCTTTTCCAGTCTTAAATTGACTAATCGAAGAAGTAAATTTCACAAGAAAAAGCTATTGGTTACATACGCATATCCAACATAAAGAAAAAAAAAAAAACAGTCCCGAACTCTTTTACCAAGACTAACATTCTTCGCCCGTAGATTCCTAAACGGTTTTTCTGCCTAGTTACGCTAATGCAGATACTCATACGCAAAATGTATATATTCTAGTAAGCCTAGAAACTAATGAGCAGATGCAATAAAACAGGCACTGGATGTGAAAAGCCTTAATTTCTAGAGGGTGCAAGAATGCATGCAAGATTTAGGTAAACGCACCATATTTTACTGATTAGTCTTCTATGTAATTATACGAAGCGGCCAAATTTTTTGGAAGTTTTCTGCGTATGACGTTCATCCCTGATTCAGAACTTACAGTCTGAATATGGAAGTGGCCTTTATGTTCTTTTTGTCTCTAGAACCACGTCTGTTAGGTGAAATGATTTAATGCATGTTTATACACATATATACATACATACACTCACACACACACAGATATATATATATATATATATATATATATATATATATATATATATTATATATATATATATATATATATATATGTCTATCACATTACCGTGATTCATATACATATCGAACTACAAATGTCCTTTAATATCTAATTCGCTCTACCTCGGAATTAATAAAATTCCCCCTCGGTTAAACATATATTAATTCCGAGCTAGAGCGAATTAGATATTAAAGGACATTTGTAGTTTGATATATAATATATATATATATATATATATATATATATATATATATATATATATATATATATATATGTGCGTGTGTGTGTGTGTTTGTGTATTTATTGACAGAAAATAGGTAGACAGATGAATAGATGAGCAGGTAATTTACATGCGAAAATAAACATTTCAAATATATCCTTCGTCTATCTCTGTATCTGGCTATTTAAATATCTTTTATATGTACTATGTTTGTATACTATATTATATATATACATATATATATATAATTTAGATATAATATATTTAATATATATTATAATATATAATATATCTACATATATATGAATATATTGCATGTAAGAAATATATGAATAAAAAGAATGAAGGTTCCAGAATTATGCGTTAAAAGCTGTTCATCTGCTCTCAGACCCAAAATATACCACCTCATCTTTAAACAAAAAGGGCCTACAGGTATGTGGAGAGAGAGAG
Organism: Macrobrachium nipponense; assembly: GCF_015104395.2. Classification (NCBI taxonomy): domain Eukaryota; kingdom Metazoa; phylum Arthropoda; class Malacostraca; order Decapoda; family Palaemonidae; genus Macrobrachium; species Macrobrachium nipponense. The sequence continues at coordinate 7,253,585 of NC_061087.1, forward strand.
AGAGAGAGAGAGAGAGAGAGAGAGAGAGAGAGAGAGAGAGAGAGAGAGAGAGAGAGAGAGAAATTGCTAAGTGAATGGTAAGCTAACCTTCATGTAACCGCAGTTATGACATCGGTTCCAAAAAGATTTTCAAAAATATGTTTCTGCGTGTTTGTTTGCCGAAGCATTTTGTTTGGTAAGGTGCTTCTGTTGCCAGCATTGTCAAGGAAACAGTAAGCGTTAGTTCCACTTCGAGGGAACGAATAACAAAAGGTGATTTTCTATAGAATAATAACGACCTGAAAGAGAATTTCCACGCTGGGAATTGCATAGATCGAGTCCTCAACATAATATACGTAATTGATTTCCCATCTTTCACTCCACGCGCAAGCGATAAAACGCTCATGTATACAAAATGCTAAACGTCGCTGCAAATGGACCGTGTAATATCTACTACTGTGAATAAAGGTATATTTCAAATACAAACATTGATACAAAAAAAGATCCCATCAGTCATCAGCAGGACCGAAAACGTTAAGCGTTTTCTGAACTGATATGCATCTCTCTCTCTCTCTCTCTCTCTCTCTCTCTCTCCAAGGAAGGAGTCTGCGGCCGCTTGATGAAGTAACGTTCATAAGAAAGAGCCCGTCCCTTCCTCCCCTACCCTCCCCCCACCGCTATACGGAGCCAACTTCAATAACAACCGATAAAAGAAAATAGACCTCAACAATGGATTTCTTGACAAGATGCTCTTCATCCTCTTCTTCATTTTCTTTTTTTTTATTCGCTTTCGCCTTCGTTCTTTCTTTCTTTCTCTCTCTGCTTCATCCGAGACAAAATATCTGAACAAACTACGCGGTCAACAATCACCAGCAGCGATCAAGGGGCCTAATCTCGTTTTCCTTTATTTCACCCTGTTGGCCACGGTCACATTTTCCTTTTCGGTGCCCCACCACCGTTCGACTATTCAAGCAGACCATCCTTCAAACGTGCCCCTCCCATGCCCTACTACCCATCCACTCCCATTCCATCATACACACTCCATCCACCCGACCGACCAACCAACCACCCTACCAGCCACCCTACCAGCCACTATTCCCCTTCCATCCCATCCTATCCCCTCCCTAAGACTCCTGGAGTCCTAGACCAAAACGTCCTCCTGAAAGATGTGCGTTTTTTCCGCTCTATTTAATTTTCGATTTCTATGGACATTTAATGAATTTTTATTCATCCGCCGTGTTTATCTATTTCTATACTTTTCTCTTTAAAGTTCTTTCTCATTCAAGGGTTATACAAATGCTCGCAAGTTTATGATGTTTCATTGTTGTGATACGACTCAGTGAAAGAAATGATTATGAGTTTTATCAATGCTAGACTCTCTCTCTCTCTCTCTCTCTCTCTCTCTCTCTCTCTCTCTCTCTCTCTCTCTCTCTCTCTCTCTCTCAGAAATAAGAGACTGGATGATGTGTACCTTATGTGAATGTAAAAGGGGAAGCAGCTTTCGCACGTCAATCACCTCTGAATGTACCGCCTAAAGTCCTACTGAGACATTTGATTGGAATCATTCAGTGACTAAATGAATCGAAGAGTCCAGAAGAAATAAAATTATTTCATTGAATTATTGCACTAAGTTTGAATAATAAAAGATAGTATCCAGTTAATAACCAAAAAATCTCCCAATGACCTGGCAAACGAAAATGTAATCAAATCACATCGTGGGACGTAAATGTATATTCACATGAAACAAAAATCAACCACAAATTCAGATCAGAAAAATGACTAACTATGATGGGCTGTTATTTTCTTGCCCCGCCCACCTATTTAGATGCTCTTCAGGAGGAAACTACCCTGTCCTATTAACATTTTAACGTTACACTGATGAGGAACACCGTTCTGGTGTTCTAAAGTCTTTGTTTTATTTTTACATAGAAATATGTTTTAATATATAATTGTGGATATTTTAACAATTTGTTTTCACGAGACTGTGAATTTCTTAAAGACATGACTAACTATATTAAAAAAATAGAATAAAGAGTTTTCAATTGCTAGAAACCAAAGGGTCATTCCCCTAACAAGAAAGACTTCTGATTATAAAATAGTAGTAGCAATTCAAAAATACTAATTTTTTTTTTTAAATAAAAGTACCCATACATGACTGTGGATTTGTTTCTCCAGTACTTACAATATCGATTTATACGCGTAATACAAACCAGGTGTGGTGGAACGTGTCTAAGTTATAGTTAGACCCAGGAGAAGATGGTAAGGCGACCTCCTGGAGAGACTACAAGCACAGGACGTTTGAACAACTACTTGATGCTAAACAGTGGTCTCAGACGACCTGCCATCTTCGCGTTCTATAACTCTGCTCTCCTAATTAGTTTGTCTCCTTTTGCTCTTTATTTTTGAGACCGGTTTTGTTTCTCGTGATCGTGATAGTTATATATTTAATAATATATGTGTCTTCTAAGTGACAATGGGCTACAATGGGGACCGAGAACCAACGGGACACGCGATAAAGTGAATGCAAACTTGAAAGCGAAGCGTCCACAATTCAGGTTGGAAGGTCAAGGTATACAAAAATTGTCGCCTTGAATAAGCTGCGCGTGTATTCTTGCAGGAAGAAGAGACATCGATAATATAGCAATATAATTTAAGTTATATATATTATAATATATATATATATATAAATATAGGTTATATATATATCTTATATATATATTCACATTAGCGTTACAAACTTCGCATCTTAGTCTAACAAGCGAAACTTGCATGAAAAGTCAGGAACGGGCAAAACCAGCTTTGTAATTTTTTTCATCAGAACTTTGTCCACCTTGAAAAAAAAAACTTTAGAAATGTGGCGGGCGGTGCTATATGGTCACCGCGATAAAAAGTTTTAAACTGACAAAGGCAAATCATTATCCATTTGGGTGGAAATGCAGGCTCTGCATGAAATCAATTTGAGATGTAATCATTTCGCATCAGGTAACATTTCAATATCAGGAACTTAAACAATGAGTAATGGATGATGTCTGAGTTTTTATGCGCTGAAAATTCAGGTACATGAGAACGAAGCAAGTTCGTTTAGTTGAACCAGCATAAAAGATGAAGTATTGTACTTTTCAAGAAATACCAAGAAATACCTAATAGCGATATTCCGACACAACATCGCGGGCCAAAAGAGAAACAGCACAGCCCCACGAATTAGGATGCAGCATGGCAACACAGCTGTTGTAAATATTGTTAGTGTTACTGAAGCTTGCACAAGACATATAGAGGCTGTTTTGAATGGAAACCAATCATGCTGAGGTTTGAGAAACCACCAAAAATATGCCCTCTTTTTCTGCTGCAGACTCAAATTCGACAAATTGTACCAATTTCTTTCAACTCATTAATTTTCAGAGTAAATGAATAGTGAAAGAAAAATGCTGGGGAGGTAAATTTATCGCTCAATGTACGAAATGAATGAGCTGTATTCATTGAAACATGAATAAAAGAGAATGGAACAGAAAAAAACACAGAAACCCTACGGAATAAAAATTAGGTTTAGGCAGCAAAAAATAGCACCAGTTGAACAAAATCTACTTCACCATCTCTTATCCTACAGAGAGAGAGAGAGAGAGAGAGAGAGAGAGAGAGAGAGAGAGAGAGAGAGAGCACGCTGGAGTGTGTATACCTGGCTGCGGACGCACCTCCGCCATTGACAGATAAGCAGCTTACGGAGATCATTATCACCAAATCCTCGACAAATTGACACTGATTGTTCACTCATCCGGAATGGGAGAATGATTACTCGAGAAAGAGGGGCATAAAGACTTGCGAGGGACTCTCTCTCTCTCTCTCTCTCTCTCTCTCTCTCTCTCTCTTATATATCCCTCTCTTCCCCTCTTACTTTGTCTCCTTTTGACTTAACCTCAATATCCCATCTATCCCCTCATCTTCATCTTCCTATCTATAGTCTTTTACCTACACATCAGGTTCGCTCTCTTTCTCTTTTCCTATCCTAAACATCTCGCTCTCTCTCTCTCTCTCTCTCTCTCTCTCTCTCTCTGAGGCCATATTTTAATATTCCCAAATTTCTCTGGAACAAAAATAACGTCAGCGAAGAAAGAATTGAGATGTAGCTCACAAGCGCTCGTTTGATGATGTCATTCGCCCGGAGAATTCTTTTTTTCATTCTTTTCCTTTTTGCATTATAGACCAGTAACTTACAGCAATGTGACCATAAAATCTCAGGCTGTTTATTTGATGTCTACAATTTGTCAACATCAAAATGCAAAACATCAAGGAAATTTAGACCTGTTGCTCACAAATCTACACGAAACGCTTGGTCGGAACAATTTAGTAAAGAAATATTTAAGCAGTTCCTTAAAGAAGGAGTTTGTAACCACATCAAATTACCGACATCTTTTTCTTTTACCTTACCTAAAATCATGAAAAAGAAAATATTAGACTGCCTATCGGACAGGGTAAACGCGAAAATAAGGAACAGGGAATTTTCACATAGGTCAACGACCTAGTCAGCAGTGCAGAAAGTATAATTAATGTAGAAGAGTTTTGAATAGATTTAACAAAAGGAGGACGAACAATAAATAACAGCTGTAAGCGAATGAAAGCAAAATAAAAAATAACGAGATAAAATAGCGCTTAGGCTATATATTACGGCTGATAGATGATAAATGATAAAATATCACACGGCAGCAGTCTACTGGTCCGGTTTTCGTGAGATTTATAAAAATTAATAAAACCTTGAATCGCAATTTTTAACTAGTATATCGCCCATGGAATACAATTCTTACGCAGTAATTTTGCGGAATGGAATTGGCTAATCTGGAATAGGTCGGTCACAATTCCAATACAGTTTTTCTCACTCCCTCATTGAGAGACTGGAAAACAGAACAAAACCATATCGTAACAAAGATTTTCAATATCTGTAAAATATTGAAATCAACATAAATAAATAAAGACCCAAACTTGAAATGCTAAGTAAAAAAAAATAATATTTTATTTCAGTCCAAGGTTATAACGCAAATACATAATGCGACTGTAATAGAAACAGAATACAATACAGAGAAAACACGACGGCGGAGTTACATTAAAAATTATATTATTATTATTATTATTATTATTATTATTATTATTATTATTATTATTATTATTATTAGAGCTTAACGCTTATATTTTGTCACGCAACTGTACTTTACAATAAAAAATCCATGCAATAGAGAAATAAAACCGATAACAACATTTTATGACCTCAAATTTATTTCTCTTGGTCATTCCTCAATCACATAAATTAAAAGTAAAAGTGGAGTGATGCAGATTTGTAAGGTTATTGGTCAAATTCTTGGAACTCCTTTTACTTTGGAACTTCGAGATTGTCTTTGAGACTGACGACGTTTGCGATAAAGAAATACTCACCCTTTAACTACCACCTTGAGTAGTTTTCCCTTTTAAACATAAAACATATGAACTAGATTAGAGCCCTCTTCAAATTCTCTTTTTCTGCCTCCGTGACTTAGTTAATAGAAATACAACTTTTGCAAAATATCATAAAAAAGTAAGGCATACCTCATTCTCTCAAAGAAATGGTATAACTAGAGTTCAAAATCTATTTAGTTATTTCAGCAACATTAATGCATAACGGTGTCACGTGATACATTCACAATATGAAAATTCTGAACCACCACGTTACTCAGTTCTGAAGAAGAAAAAAGTTTATTATAAATTTAAGTCCAATGCGGTAATGAGCACCGGAGAACACCAGATAACCTGAACGTAGTTTTAAAAGGCTTGAAAAATTCTATGGCAAAGTTAACCCACTTTCAGGACTTCGTAACCGTGTCTAATGACAACTAAACTGGAAAGAGCGTTTGTTGTTTTTTCTCGTATTGACGTATTTATATTATCATACACTAAGAATCAAACAGTATAGAAAAACAATAACGCTTCTACAGAGGCTACAAAAATATAAAATAACTACAAAATTCAATCCAGAAAATTAAAACTGGGGATCAACCACGGAGTTTTCAAAATAAGAGTCGTATTTAAAATATGCCAAAATTAATTGCATAATTACCAGGGATCATCCAACAGAAATACATAACACTATATTGTTAAACATAAAAGCTTAAGTTTCAACTGTGCAGTTTACGATACAGTTTACGAGAATGTTTTTGTAGTGAGAGCAAACACCAGCTTATATATATATATATATATATATTATATATATATATATATTATATATATATATATATATATATATATATATATATATATATATATAATATATATATATATATATATATATATATATATATATATATATATATAATATATATATATATATATATATATACATAATTTAGCTAGGGCCACAGGCTCTTGGTACTCCTTTTATATTTCCTGTGGCTTTAGGTAACATATATTGTCACACGCTATCTAGTGACATATAAGCATATATATATATATATATATATATATATATATATATATATATATATTTCTCGATAAATTAACTTGGATTTATCTTACAATATCACATAGCTGACGATTACAAGACGGTTCCCTACTGAGAGATTCTAAATCTGTTGTCGAACTTGTAGCAAGGTTAGACAATTACTCATGACTTTATGAGCGACTTAATTAAAGACGTCGGTAATGGGAACACTACACCTTAGAGTGACTACTCTTTTGTCACTAACTACAGTATACACATCTTTCATTTACTTCGTCCCAAATGAGTCCAAAAGGTTTCCAATAACCAAAAGCTGACGTGCCCTTATTTTTGGTCCAAGGTGGAGATATAATCTACCGATCATGAACATCAAAAAATAAAAAATAAAGAAGAAGAAGAAGAAGAAGAAAAAGAAGAAGGAGAAGGAGAAGAAGAAGAAGAAGAAGGAGAAGAAGAAGAAGAATAAGAAGAGAAAAACGGAGAAGTGAAGGAGGAAGAAAAGAAGAAGAAGGAAGAAGAAGAAGGAAGAAAAAAGAAAGAAGAAGAAAACAATAACACTAAAAAATAAATAATAAACTTTAGATTAAACCCAGTAACCCACACAACATCAACACTTCCCAATCCTAAGCGCTGGGAAGACGTGGATGAAATAAACTGTCTCCAAGCATACTTTAACTTTCCCTCCTTCCCTTTTATCACATCCATCTAATTATTTTAGATTTTTTTGCCTCCGATCCCCGTAATTAAAGCACTTAGACAGGTGTGATCAAGCATGAAGTCCAATTATGAGATAAAGCAGAAAGGTTTGTGCTTTCGGACGAGAAGGTAAAGAAAAGGGTATGAGGAGAAGAAAAGGGTATGAGGAGAGGGAAAGGGTATGGGGAGAAGGAAAGGGTATGGGGAGAAGGAAAGGGTATGGGGCTCGATGGGCATACTCGACTACTTTACCCTCCCCCTCTTCCCCTTCCCTTTCTTTTTACCTGGCATAATTATCAATTTATTCAAAATCTTGATATATGTGAGCTAACTTCACGAAAATGTCGGAAGGGACAAAACCCGAAATCTTGAATCCTTTCCTTGAAAGTAACTTTTGGGAACAATGCATACGTTAAAATGGGCACTAACGAAGATAGAACATTAACACTGGATTTTTAGGTTAAATACGAAAAAATATTTCAGAATTGTTATCAATCTATAATAAGTCATTACCCTTCGTGACTGAAGTCATCCACAAGTGTTTCGGGAAAAAAGTCGAATTTTGCACAATTTTCAAAGATGATCTGAATACGAAAAAAATATTTCAGAATTGTTATCAATCCATAATAAGTCATCACCCTTTGTGATTGAAGTCATTCACAAGTGTTTCGGGAAAAAAGTCGAATTTTGCACAATTTTCAAAGATGATCTGAATACGAAAAAAATATTTCAGAATTGTTATCAATCCATAATAAGTCATCACCCTTCGTGACTGAAGTCATCCACAAGTTTTTCGGGAAAAAAGTCGAATTTTGCATAATTTTCAAAGATGATCTGAATAAATATACAGCACTGTATTAAAACGGAAGTCATTAGTTCTGCCAAGATAATCAAAGGGAAACTTCGGCACTTCTGGAAAGTCAATTGAAGAATAAAGAAAATATCAGTATTCATACCTGAGTCAACGCAGGAATTGCTGAGAACAGACAACTTTGAAGGTTAACTTTAAAGATATTTTTGCAACGTTTTCACATTCTATAGGTAATGTTAATCATAACATGCACAATTCTTACCTAACAACCATAAAAGAGCAGCTAACTTGCTAACTTACCATAGGTAACTCCCGTAGAAAAGAGAGAACTTCAGCAAACGGAACGAACTTTCAGAACGTCTGAGAGATTCCGCATGAACAGCACCCGAAGGCAAAGGGTTATTTTGAATCACAGACACCGGAAGCAAACTGAGGAGATGGGCGGCTTCCAGAAGTAAATGCACGTAAGGGGACGTAAGTCGAGTATTTTGAGACCGAACAGAGGAAATATAAGTAAAACCCAAGTGCACTTAATTATACGCAACTCGCTTGATTCCGGCGCTTTATCTTCGTGCTGGGCCCACTGAACGTCGCCGATAAATATTGTCCGCATTATAATACAGCTAATAATTCACACGAGCAATGATATATAGACGTCACGGAGGCGTTTGATCTCACCGCTGCGTCGCTAAACGACAAAGGAAAATCTCTCCCTCTACTTTCATTCTCCCTCCCTCCCTACCTCCCTCCCTCCCCACTCTCAACCGCTCCCCCCCCCCCCTCCCCAACTTCATTAACACCAGACATCACTTTCAAGAGTGTAAATTATTTCGTGAGTTGTGGCAAATAAGAGGACAGCCAAGTAATGTTCAAATGAGACAAAATTAATGTGTATAAAAAACTACACAAAAAAATTTCGTGCATGCTTGATTATACGTGTGCAGTACGCCAGCATACGTTTGTATATATATGCTATATATACATACATACATATACAAACAACACATACATATTTATATACTAGTGTATATTATTAATACATATATAGAATAATTATATATATATTAATTAATTATATATATATATAATAATATAATGGTTAGGGCCGAAGGAACTTTCATAAACCATTTGTATTTAAATGTGCATAAATAAGTAGTTGTATGCCACAAATTAACACTATATATATATATATATATATATATAACACACACATACACACACACACACATATATATATATATGTATATATATATATATATATATATATATATATATATATATATTATATATAATATATATATATATATATATATGCCAGAGGATATTCACTCTTATATTAATGACGATGTTCGCTTCACTAGCAAGTAGGTCAGAGTTCGAATATTCGACGAGAACAGAGTAATAAAGAAAAATTCGGTTCCGCCCCATTGCTCCCCTAGTGACGAACGCAGTGAAATGTGTATCCTGTAGTAAGTAGACTGTACTGGGTCGCAGCCACAGCACCACTGAGTGGGGCCATGAACTTCATCAAAATATTTTTGGTGAGGACTGTAACCAGAGAGGTAACAACACTTTTTGGGGTCATTCCTCTAAGTGAAGAGACGTATATGCAGAACGGATGCCTTAGATGTTTTCTAATTGGATTCTTTCAGAAGTTTACATTAATAGAGAACAGAAACGACGCAAGTCCCGCAACAAATACTTTTTTCTACTACGAATTTCAGCGTGCCATAAATTTTCAAAAAAGAAAAATTATAAAATATTTGGTCCCGGTAACTCCGTGGATTTTACAAATGCTTGGTGAACGATACGAATTACTGAAATTCTAACATTTGAGATGTAAGAAAGAATAAATGAAAGCTACTTTCTGAAATCAATCTACGAGATAGAGTAAACCATTTGTGAAAGGAAGTAAGTTCCGTAAGGTGGTCATTAAATAATTCAATTTCACTTGAATGTCTGCTTTATAATTGAGGAAATATTAGCTGCTGCCATATGCCACACGTTAACCATTTATTGCTTCTTGGACTAATCTTTATAGCTTTTAATTACTACTTCTAAGAGTAAGTTTCATATATCAATTCCCAGGCAACATACTTTGGGTTTATCCTGGAATATCTGACATCACAAAAAGAACGCAGCTGGAAGTTCGAATTATTTTCATTTTACTATAATTTGTGCGGGCGATAATCATTTCCCTCTTCTCCGTTTTGGCGTAGCACGCACTGAAATATAATCTAGCGTCCCTCCTGAATAGCATTATCATTCTTCCTTATCATCAGGCGATCTCGGCAAACGACGACAGCGTCGAAAGACCTCCCGAGGAGAGACGAGCTGGCTGGAGCCCGGGCAAACGAGGCACTGGGCAAGTAAATATAAGCTTCGCTGCGTCAACTGACTCGGGTGCCACATGGCACAGTAGCCGGGAACAGTAAATTTTCATCTCTTCTTATTTATCGCTCTGCCCCAAAAATGCTTGTGGTGAACGCAAACTTTGTCCGTTTTTTTTTTCTTTCTTTCTTTTTGTAGCCTGATAATCTTTTGGTTTCGTTTTCTGCGCGGCACTGTGTCGTGGCTCGTGTGTGCTCCCTGAAGCACATGCATCACTATTACAGGCGGCGTTAATTCGGGCTCCCGAGGGTAATTGCCCAGTGATCTTTGAGGTGACACTATAATTGTGCCCGCAAGAGTAATGCTACAGTCGACTACAATTACCGTATTGAATTGGCCATAATTAGTCGCGGTTTAAGTGTTTGCAGCGCAGTTTAATATTTATTCGTGTTGACTTAAAATGCTCCTAACAGACTTCGCTGAGAACCGTTTTATGAGGAGGGACACGGTTTTTGAATAATCTAAGAACGAGATGTATTTCTGAACCCAACATTCAAAGAAACAGAAAGGGAGAGACTTCATTAATATTTTTTTGCGGATAGTTGCAGTTTTTAGATACTCTAGACTCTAGAGAATCCGACTGAACGTCAAGAAAGAGAGAGAGAGAGAGAGAGAGAGAGAGAGAGAGAGAGAGAGTCATTTCACCTAAAATGTTGCTAAGCTAGATATGTACAAAAATGATCGCAGGTGTTAGATACCACCAGAGGATAAATCCTTACTATTATTAAATATTATTATTATCTACTATATAGAACCATACAAACCGACTTACATGGGATGACATCTGACAGATTTTACGAAACACAAACGAGGCTTGTAACACACGAAAGTAAACCCATACCAATAAATAATAAAGGATCTTAATTTTACCCGTGTGTAACCTTCGAATAAAAATGTGCATAAATAAATAAAAATGCCTTATTTCATTTCTCTGAATCAAAATTTGTTTCCAGAGTTCATGACCTTGTTGAATGGCCTCAGTTTACCATTCATACTGATTCGACTTTTTATGGTCATTCCAGTATCGGTCTGTCACCCAGTCAATCAATGCATGTCTAGACAGAACCTGTCCAGCTTGAGGCTACGTCAATCTGTAAAGGTTCAATTCTGTTCAGAGAGTTTTCAGAGATTATTGTCTAGACTTTGGGTTCATTGTACAAGGACGTATTTCGTTTGCAGCCCGGATGTTCTATACTAGAATGTTTGGTATCCTGCTCTGAAACCCCTAAGCATTTTTCCTTTATTTTCATTAAAAAAATGCTTAACATGAATGATAACTACGTTCTCATTCAGCTATCTTGGTCGTGCAGTCGACTATAGTTTCTATAAAATTCTTCATACACCTAAACAGAAGGGTCACCCATCAGCCTCAGGTATAACAACCCCACATAAAATTCGCCCCTCACTTCAGTCTTCCACAGACTTTCATGATTCCTGGATATCAAGACCCGCCAATTCCTATGAATTTCATCCCTTCCATTCAGCCCTTTCTAGTTCATCCCAGCCAGTTAGTTATCCTCCATCCTTTCCATGCGACCAAACCGTCTCAAATCACTCTGACTTATCCTTTTACATAGTCAAACGTTTTCAGCACTCGTAACTTTCTCCATATTTCTCACCATTGCAGTTTTCTATACGCTTCACATACAACTCAAACGTTTCAGCGCCTCAGTGGCGTGGTTGGTATGGTGTTGGCGTCCCACCTCGGTGGTCGCGAGTTCGACTCTCGGGCATTCCATTGAGGAGTGAGATATATGTATTTCTGGTGATAGAATTTCACTCTCGACGTGGTTTGGAAGTCACGTAAAAGCCGTTGGTCCCGTTGCTGAATAACCACTGGTTCCATGCAACGTAAAAACACCATACAAACAAACAAACGTTTCATCTCATTGCTTTCAACTTTATCTCTCATTTGCGCTCAACAGCCACACCAAACACGAGACATACATACAAACACATAAATATATTGGCGGTCAATCACTAAAACATACAATGCTTCAAGGTCTCACTGAATTGGATGAAGGAATAAAACAACTAAGAAGTTGACGAAGACTCTCCGTGTTCTCAGGGTCAAGCGGCCTAAGGATGTAGAACACGAAAGCGTCTGGTTCACTAGCACTTGTTTTAATCCTTCCTCGAGTTAAGTGACGCACACACACACAATATATATATAATATATTTATTTATTATAATAAAAATAATAATATTATAATATAATAATAAATATAAATATTAATAATTATTATATATATATATATAATCATATAATTATATATATATAATAATATATAATATATAATTATTAATTCGTTCATATTGGTACACATATAAAAAATTCATGTAACGCATACTAACAAACTTCGTCATATGCTCGCCAAAACTTTTCGTCGCATTTCGCAACAGCGTGCCGTAATCCTTACTTTACAATCTAATTTGTAACGGCGACACACACACAAAAAAAAAAACAACGTTAAAAAGTCAATCAACTTCAGCCGAGGATCCCTCCAAAGCAGAATTCTTCGTCATCAAATAATAATAACAATAATAATAATAATCCTGCGACAGCAGAGCACAGAATTTCGTCAATAACACAATACTCTTCTGAAAACGAAGACCTCATCTTAGCTGGGTTTTCCCGGAGTTTCAAAACAACGATACAACCAATTGAAAGAGTAATTGGTGATCTCGATGGTTCGCTAACGATCAGCCAAGTAAAACGATAGCGGACGAATGTAACCTGAGACAGGAACAAACGACCAATTAAAGACTGACTCTTGTGTAAGAGACCGTTAGTTTGGTGTTTCGTCTTTTTTTACTTATTTCAAAAGAGAGAGAGAGAGAGAGAGAGAGATTACATCTACTACTTCTAGTTATCTTTTGTCTGCTATTGACTTTGTTGGTAATTCGTAGTCATTCCAATCCTATACACGCAAATTACTATAATCACACAATCAGACCGATATTTTATATACCATGATGACTTTGCATAAGTTATTCAGAACGGCTGGAATCCGAAGGTAATGTGTGTGCAGAGGGCTGAACACGATGCATGGAATACGTAAACTGGAGAATCACAGATAAAGAGGGGGGGTTGGGGGAAGAGCCCAGGAGAATGCTACTATATATGGAGAATGGCGATGCTGACATGCTATTAGTTAAGCTAGAAATAAGTTAACTGAGAGCAATAAAGCCTTATGGCAAAAGATACAAAAATTTCTGACAAGAGGGCTTTCCCTACACTGTCATATCTTATAACGGATAACATCATGAGTAACAAAATATCCCTATAGAGTTCATCCTAGTGACTCAAAAGACTGCCATGCCGTTTGCGAGGGCCTGGAATAAAGCCTTAAATATACAGTATTACGACAGTAGTTAAATAACATGATGG
>NC_061087.1:7277306-7279806 GCF_015104395.2 Macrobrachium nipponense
ATATCCATGAAGTTTGTGGCTCTCGCCAGATAGAGAGGAATAGCGAAGTGTGTGTGTGCGTGAGGGATTCGACGTTCTACTAATGCATCTTCTACGTAGGTCTATAAAGTGGTTACGTTAAGTTACTCTACTGAAACCACGTTTCAGTACGGATGTGGCAGTGGCCACTTCCTTGTTTTTTTCTTCTGGACCCTACTTTTGAACCGACACGTCTTATTCATTGTACTTTATTACAATCCAATCAATCACGCACGCCCTCCATCATTCCTTACACTCTTGTACTTTATTACAATCCAATCAATCACGCACGCCCTCCATCATTCCTTACACTCTTGTACGTTAAAATTAACTTTGTGCTTTCTTTCCATTTATTTGCTTTATCCGCGGCGTAGCTATATGGAGGTCCTCATTGTTCGGCTCATTTATTGTTCCCGAAGTAAAATTATAACATGCCCAGCCACATTTTTATGTATATTTATACCTGTCATTTACTTCCAGAGAGGCATTAGCAGTGTTTATTTATTTATTTTTTTCTTTTAGTTCTTATAATTTTCTGATCTTGGTACTCTTCTATATATATTCAAGCCTCTACTTTTCTGCAGCACACTTCATTACACAACTGGTAAGTGACTTTAATATTTAATAAGAATACAACACCAATTTTTGTTACGCACTTAACTACTTCCACATTTCATGTAGAGTCATCTTTCCCATTTTCTATAAGCTTGAATAACTTTGTTCTTTTCAAATTCTCTGCTAACGTCACTTCTTACAAAGTTGGGCAGTTTCCCAACACCAAGTGAAATTTATTTTCAGTTTCCACGTCACACTGTTCTATAGAGAGCCATACATTACACAGTTTTTTCACTTTCATCACACAGTCTGTATCAGTTAAGTCTACGTAACACCATCGTGCTATGTTCCACAAACATATAAAAACCCGGGGGGTGGGGGTTATGGGGGGAGAGAGGGAGTGGGGAGAAGACATCAAGCTCCGAAATGCAAAACTGCTCTTTAACACTCAGTCAGCCTCTTATCCCTAGATAGATTTAAATTGGTTTCCACTGGAACCAAATGTATTCCACGCTACTTTTACTCATACGGTGGGCTACTCAAAATCCACGTTCATCAACCGTAAGAAAAATGTTATTCTTCCGTCGAAAACAATTCATATAAACATAAGAGAGGAGAGGGAGTGAACACTCTGAACTAACTCTGCATAATCTGGCTATCAATAATTCGGTTTTTGTAGGTGCAGATCAATATGACTATTCCGGCAATACAAACAAATAAATAATATCTCACAGATGGAGTCTCACCAGAAAGTAAAAGGGCTCAAACTTTGAACTTCTCAAGGCAGTCGGTTATCAAAATAGCTCTGATCTTTGTAAATGCGATGAATGGGTTTGATATACTGTAGGCAACATTTCCTAATAAAAGTAAAGAAACACTTACAATATATGACAGTACTGAGTGTTTTGTCCTTTTAGTGTTATACCTCCTGATATTTCTGAGTATACAATATCTGAACAATTTAAAGTTTTCTTTTAATTTAGTATTTCCATTTTTACACATTTTCAATTCACCTCTCCCGCCAGCCATTAGGCATTTTAAACCAAGACATAGCGTAGGAGTCCCATCCCCCTATCGTATGTTCTTTTGTTGGTGGGGTGGCCCAGAAAACAGGTCATGGGGGAAAATGGGACGCTACTTGAACTCTTCATAGGCCTAGCTCTTAAGATCTATTTTACTATGACTCTTTTACTGGTTGTATTTGCTTCTTCCAGAAGACGCCGATCCCTTGTGCTACCGAGAAGTCCCGCCTGACCCCAGGTCGCGTGACTTCGACCTGACTCCTGCTTGAACGGCCAAACACCGCAGACGCGCCCGTAATCGCTCCGATGGGACGAGAGAAGCGGTGCTTTCAACGTGGTATGGCCGTTGGCTCCGACGGGAGCCCTTTTGTCTGACTCCTACGCTGGTCTGAAGTCCTCTTCTAGCATCAATTTACATGCCCACCTTTATAAGGTACGTCCAGAAGTTGCAAGTTCAACCAGGCCCTGTTTCTCTCAGTGAAATTCCCTCACTTTTTCCAATATTCCATTTCCCATTCTCCTTAACCGAACGCCTTTGTGAGTTCACCTAGCACGCATATTTCCCTTGTGACTTGTACTAAGCTAGTACATTAAGCTACTCTTAGATGATAGCTAGAGCTTTCCCACCACAGTGAATCTGTACTAATTAATTTAATGATAAATTCCATCCATCGTGAATAAGTTATTTCATGTGAGGGAAATTCTGTGTATTGATTAGTGTAATCTGGAATTCTCTTCCACGTTTCCTGCTGTCCAGTGTTTCGTGTATCTGCACCGGTTTATCTGTAGAAGATTACCGTACCAAGTTACGGCCAAATTCACATGCAGAGTACATGAGCTCATCATACCAGTTTCAGAAACAGCAAACTAATAATCTCATACTCTAAGGCCCCAGCCCACTTAAT
>NC_061087.1:7284806-7382306 GCF_015104395.2 Macrobrachium nipponense
TAGCTCCAGGACTCATGCAGAAGAGGTGTGATCCTAGAAACGGCGCACATAGTAAGAAAAGTGATGGACTCCTAAGGAGGCAGGATGCAACCCGGAACCCCACACTATAAATACCACCCAGTCGAATTGGAGGACTGTGATAGAGCACCAAAAAAAAAAAAAAAATAATAATAATGGAGAAACAAACCCACATTTATGTAAATGTACAAATATTTAAATCTAAAACATTAAGGGGAACCGAACAGATTCCCGAAAGCTACCCTTAAAGTTTTAGATTTAAATATTTGTACATTTACATAACTGTGGATTTCTTTCTCCATTTGAAGACTCGAGCTACTATGAGGATTTTTTAATAATAATAACAATAAAGATGAAGATCATATGAACACACACGCACATAAATACTAATACAAATACTTTGAATATGTAGCAAAAGAAGAGACTAAAATAATAATAATAATAATAATAATAATAATAATAATAATAATAATAATAATAATAATAATAATAATCGACCTTCCCAACGGCAGGCAGTTCCCATATCGCGCTCCTCCGTCCGAGATAAATCACAGACTTCTGACATGGCGTGATAACAACACCACGAAGGAAGAAAATAGATGATGCAATCTGCGCCGCCTTGACTTGTCCATCTAGAGGCGGAAGTGCATTACCTTTATCATTGTAACGATCACACCGCAACCGTCCACAGACTCCCTATCGGCGGCTCATCTCTCGCAATTAGAGAGAATTTTCGAGTCAACTCAATTGCGTGAGGATGATGAATGCGCGCCGTCTTGTTTATGTTTAATGGGGAGGGGGGAGGATTCACATCATCCAGGGAAATAGAGAAAAAGTGGCTTCGTTTTCACACATCTGAGAGAGAGAGAGAGAGAGAGAGAGAGAGAGAGAGAGAGAGAGAGAGAGAGAGGTCTGTAACCGACAGCCGAACAAATTCAATTATGATGAAAAAACCCAGCGTAACGAAAACGATTAGTACATACAAGAAAACAGTGGCTTCAAGTCTGTGTTACACAGTAAAGTTCACAAACAAAACTGCATCTAACAGGCTACTGATATTTTCCTCAAGCAAACGATTAACAGATAAAAAAAAGATGTAGCTGTAATGGGCTAAACTAAAAACAGTTCCTAGCTCTGACTGATTTGCCATATTGATAGAAAATAATGATAATGGACGTATACTTTGCAAACAATGAAAATATTCTCTTGGGTACTTTAACGCATTGGGACATTGACAGGTTTAGAAGACTAGCAAGGATCGACTCTCTTTTTTCAGACTTTCCTCCGATGCTTTACAGAGACTTGGCTCCCACATCGTAAACTTCGGATCTAACGAGATGAGAGAATTCGTAAGTCTTAAGCAGAAGCAAGGGCGTCCAATTTCAGCCATATGTCAAACACCGGGCGAGGGAAAAGCCACGACAGGGCGATCGGGGGGGGGAAGGGGGGGCGGGGGGGGGGGGGGGGTTGGTGTGTGTGTGTGTGTGTTTCGATTAGGAGGAGAGGGAGGGGAGAGGGGAGGGGACTAGCTTCTTCGATATATCTTGAAGGAGCAGCTTAAATAAAGTGTACCCTGTCATGCACCTTTGAAGGAGAACGGGCTAAGTCGAGACTTGATGGGCGGAAAGGATGCTTTTCTTTTTTGTTCCCTTGTCCCTCTGTCTACTTATCTGTCCATTGTTCACTTTTCGCTCTGCTATCTATCGTCAATATCAAATAACGTCCAAAATATGGGTAATGGTAAGGGATTTGATAAAAATGCATTTTCTTTAAATAATACTAACGTGCCTTCGCAGAACAGCTAAGTAATTCAGTCATGTATAAAAGCGCATCCACAGAGTTTTACAGGAACTTCCGTACTTTTTTCACAAAGTGCACCATTACCTGTACATTGGTCCCTAAGGTGCTATAAGAAATAAGAATGCTAGAATATAAATGAAAACATACAAAAATTATGTAGGTTGTAGTAATAATAACAACAACAATAACAACTACTCAAGACTTAAGGTTCATAATACATATTGATATATTGCATGAAACACTCATTATATATCTTCCTCCCACCCTTCCCCGTCTCTCTCTCTCTCTCTCTCTCTCTCTCTCTCTCTCTCTCTACACACACACACGAGAGCTGTCTATAAAACAATTAATATTTTAGTCAATACTTAAATTTATGAGAGTAACATAATTTATTCTCTGTGGGTTATTTTACTGTAGAATTAAAGTATCATTGGATGATTAATATAATGCATTTTACTGTTTCCTGATTTTTCGTTCTAAGAATTTTGAAATTCAAAACGACAAAGGGAACTTAAGAATATTTCAAACTGAATACAGTAGTCATGAACTGAGTAGATATGAATTTGAGGGATACTTTGCAGAGGAGAGCGGGTGAATTAAACTGACCATGAGGTAATTTGAAAAGAAAATGAAGGGTGAATAGGAAGGAAGAGTACTTAAAAGAAGAAGAAGAAGAAGAAGAAGAAGAAGAAGAAGAAGAAGAGAAGGAACAAAACTGACAATTTATCTATAAACAACAGTCCGTCCTCATCTACTCTAAAAGAACCCGGGACCTCTACGAGGGGGCGCCTGGATAAGGTAGTGGGGCGAATTTCTCCTTCACATACAGATCGTAACTCGAAGGAAAAACGATGCAATCGGAAATACTTACTTTTCATATCCGCCGATAATATTAGCTTTTACGGCTGCAAATTGATAAAGTCAATCTCTATCTTTACGTTGGCGTCTGCAATCGCCGCTACTTTATAGCGCTGACGTGATTGGTAAAGGATCCCGCATTTGTCCCCTGCAACAACAATCATCGGGATTGTTATTGTATCAATTTCGACGGCCAAAGGAGCCACCCAGAGCACCCGGGTGTTTTTTCTTTTGAGTAAAAAAGGGCACATCTTTATTCTAATGAAGGTCTGAAGTTTTCTGCGCTTATTAATAGCCGCTGGTTTTTATGAGAAAATGACTCAATCTGGGATAAAATCAAGAGGGACAGGGTCACACACACACACACAAAAAACAAAAAAGATTTAGTACCTACTGTAACAAATGCGAGTTGGGCGGATTATGGGGGATGTACGTTATCAAAACCACTATTATGTTATACACATGTACTTAAGAGAGAGATAGAGTTAGAGTGCGCATAACCCACATACATGGAAAATTACAAAATTATATATTATAGGCAAAAGTTGAACAAACTTACTTGCATGTCCTTCCATATCGCATATCCCCTAATCTTCCTCTTGAACCTAATATTATCTCCGTATAAGTATATTCGACCTTCGCTCCACTATACATTTCAAAGGAAGAACCATCAGCGATTAAAAAACAACAATACCTTCAAGTTACAGACCTTGACCTAAACCAGTGGTTTTCAACCGTTTTCATATGAGCAAGTACGACCGATATCCCCCAATCAAATTTTTTATTCAGTAATATTCATATGTAATGTCCTAGTACAAAAAACAGCCCTGCACTGCAATAAATTTGTTAATTGCACAAAAAAGATATATTTTAATAACTATTTCTGGTAAATAAGCTTCGTGTAGCGGCGGTTGAAAAAAGCTGAAACATACCCTCGCTCAAGAACAGAAAAAAGGCTGGCGGCCCTTCTAGGGGTCGCGACCCCCTGGTTTGAAAACCTCTGACCTAAACAAAAGGTCTTCCTTTAAGAACGCTGAATTCCGCTGGTGATATCTGCAATGACGCACCACAGTATAACTGATATCATATTTTCGAAAGAAGCGTGCTGGTAATTCGAAGACCAGATTCTCGACGTGCCAAAGAACAAATTTAATGCTGCGAACGTCACAGTGACGTCAAAACACAATTCAACTTGCAAGAAAGACTGATCTATGAAATGTATTTGATTTAAAACACAAAGAAATACTAAGTTGCAGTGGTATACTGCATCTAGTATGGTAAAATTACTTTTCAGAGCTTCAGAACAAGAATCTCATCAATTTTCTCATATTCCGTGATGACTTCCTAGGTATTACATTTGTTTTATTTATTTTCTTTATAGGATATCCTTCGCTTCTTTTCTCCTCTCCAATAAAGACTTGACTCAAGCAATATAACCGAACTGCATGTAATTTCCAAGATGGTTTATCAAATTTTGAGTAAGAAAAATGGAAACATTAAAAATGAGTGTCCAAAAATTTTTTATAACACACCAACATCAGTTAACTCTCCATTATATCAATGCATCTCTGATCCGAGATTATATCAGAGACAATATAGGAACACCACTAAAGAAGAGAGATGCGGACACGATGACAACACAATTTGTTCTTCGCAATAAAAAAAATCATAAGTAAAAAAAAAATTCATACATTCAGAAGCTAACCCCCAACCCCCCTCAAAATATGGCTAATCATGGCAAAGGAGAAGTCAGAGATTTGAATGTAAACAATGTAAAATATATGCGCACAACGAACATAATAACAGTAGTTACGTGACTTGGGAAATATTTACAACAGTCAAATCGTAACACCACACAAACACACTGGTTCCCACAAACACACAAATATACAAGCACTCTCTCAAGCATCGAAAATAAATCTTAGAAATAAATCTGAACTCGGGACTGAGCGCAAACATCGCCGCCACAAAAATCGCAAAGGAAAAACTATGCGAGTATGTCACCAAACAAACAACGAGGGCAAATAATTGCACGGACGGACAAACGAGGGAGGCGAAGCAAACTAACGGCCGTCGATAATATGCATTTCACACAAGGCAGGAATAATTCACGAGAGCTGAAGGATTTACATTCAGCCAAACGGCTGCATTGCAAACAAACGCGGAGCATAAAGGTGTATGCATACGCTACCTCGGCTCTGGGTATAATAAACCTCATCAAAAATTCAACGTCGGCTGCGGCAAATGAGGCCGGTCTGATTGTGTGCATTGTCACCTTCTTGATCCGCCAATGGAAATGAAGGGCTTGTTTATTGTTCAATTACAGAGACCGGTCGTGCCATTTAAAGCTCACCCGACAATGTCAGCGAGAATTCGTGCATTATTAAGCTCGTGCATATGCTGGAAAACGCATTGAAAACGCGAAAAAAATAATGTGCGACATAAAATAACATTGAATATAATCAATAATATGAATATATAAATGAAAGACAATACAGATGAAATACATAAAACATGGGGGATCAATAACTGAAAATAAGCACTTAAAAATAGAAAATAACATATTCTCCCCTGCCCTGAAGTAAATAAACAAAGAAAGAGAAACAGAGAAAGAGTTACAATGGAAGCAATAAATAATCACAAAACAAACAGCAAGATTAGGTATGAAGAGTAAATTGATAAGAAAGAAGCAAGGAAGAAGAAAAAGAAGAAGAAGAAGAGGCGAGGCCAGTAAACGCGGGCCTCGCCCATCATATCCAAAAAAAGCAATTTCTCTTCCCGAGAAGGGTTTTCCAATTTGAATACATTACGGCTTCACCGTGAGAAAGGTTGCTTTGTATGTAACGAGGTTTTAAAAAAATGGGGAAAAAGAGAGGGTTGTATTGCTATGTCACTCTTCCTACCAGAATTCAGATAATACTTGTGTATATATATATATATATATATATATATATATATATATATATATATATATATATATATATATATATTTGTATGTGTCTTTGTGTATATGTATGTATGCATGTATGCATACATACATACACATACATTATATATGATTACACATATATATTATTAATATATATTAATATATAATTATATATGATTAATATAATTATATTACTATATATATATATATATATATAGAGAGAGAGAGAGGAGGAGAGAAAGCTTACCTACTGAAATTATTTTAAGGTCGATATGGGATGGACGGCCCTATGCCTCTCCTTTAGCCCAGACCTGAAGGAAACAAGAAAAAGGAAAAAAAAGTGTGAAGTACGAAAGAATATAGACCTGTCTCTTCGATGGAAGATTCTACGAATCAGGGGAAAAAGGAAGTATGAAGAAAATCGAAGCTTGGAGTAGTCTGTACCCTAAAAATCGTATTCAGAAATTAAGTAGTTGCCATTATCGCCGAATAAAAAAAAAGTGCTTATTAAAATAACCCCTCCTTCAGTGTATTGTTACAAATGAATATGAAAAAATATATATCATATATATATATATATATATATATATATATATATATATATATATATATATGGCATTCAAAGCAAAAGATTAATAACCAATTTCTACTTTTGATTCAAGCCCATATTGTGTCGAGCACGGTTTCGTCGTAGGGATGTTAATATGCTTGTATCGCAGTCATCGGGGATCAGAACGTCTATCACAGAGATTCAAGTATAAACGCATTACTATCATCAAAGTCTTCAGCAGCCTGCACTTCTATTACTACTTGTGAATTTTCGTTTTGCAATATGCCTGTAAACTGTCTACGATTAAGAGATAACTCGACAACTATTTATATTGTATTAACTTCGTAATGACGAAGTTCGCCTACTGACCAAGTGCTTCCTCAAGGCTTTGTTGAAATTTGTTAATATGGAGTCTTTCAATTTACAGAGTAAAACATACAAAAATCAAAATAACTAGACTCTCTGGCTCGTTTCTTGTTCATTCTCTCCCACTTCTTCATGTTTATTTTGATATAAATTTCTGTGAGTTAGGCGAAAGGGAATTTGTCTTATATTAAGTCTTGTTTATAGTAACTGATGTATTAACATTTAGGGGATTTAATTTGCATCCTCTCTCTCTCTCTCTCTCTCTCTCTCTCTCTCTCTCTCTCTCTCTCTCTCTGTGTCAAGCTCTCCGTGGCACCACCCCTACACACCCACTCGCAGACATAAATCAGCATTATTTTATTTTTGAGTATGTGCGAGTTAACAGGATCCGAGGATGTATTGGTCTTGGGGTGGGTGGGGAAGAGGCGAGGAGACGTCGAAGGCGGCAAAGAGTTGGAGGGAATGTGGGGGTTGTGGAGTGGGGGGGGGGGGGGTAGGGGGGGGGGGTGTTAAAGCTAGCTCACCTCATAACCGGGCATCTGCCTAAGGGCCTCGTGTTAATTCATGCAAGCTGTTTACCAACCGCCCCTCATTAATAATACTCACACATTTCACTAGGCTAGGGCGCGTAATTAAAGCCCTAAGCACAAGGTATACCCGCCACCAGGTTCTGGAGAACGTGAATTATGTACTCAGAACACGAGAGAGAGAGAGAGAGAGAGAGAGAGAGAGAGAGAGAGAGAGAGGAGGCATCGTCTCTATACCTCATCGACGCTCTGATCTCACCTTGACAAACGATAGCCCGAGGCTGCATTTTATCTTCCCTCATTTCTCAAAGAAATTCCTCCGAGAAGCATCTTTCGATGCTGCAAAGACCTTGCAAGCAGAGGAGTCTTTTAGCATCACTGATTCGCATTTTGCATAATATTCCAGTTATTTTCTAGTCACTCATTCCTACGGCTATAGTCTATTTCTCACAGTTCGGTTGCCTAAAATTAATTCCAATTTTTATACCATTTATATTTATTCACTCAATTTTCCCATACATAAAGTCAACAAAGGCTATTTCCCTCCTTTCATAGAGTTCGCCATCGTTTCCCCCTCAACAAGCGCTGCCTCCCTTTGAGATATATTTATGCGAGATGGTGAATTTCCGCTGGATGTTTGCGGTTGCTAATGGCCTTTGTCCTTGTTACTGCATTGCGTGTTATTTTTTCTTTATTCCACCGAGCTATTACTTCAACGGATTTCACAAACTCTCACCATTATTCAGAACAACTTTTGGACATCCTGTTGGGCATCGATCCGTATTTTATTTCCCGTTTATTTCATAAGGTAATGTTGGTAAAGCTGGTACAAAACACCTGGACAATCCTTCTGCACACGAACTCACTTTTAATGTGGAGTAACCATTGTTGAAATACCTACAACACCGGTAACAAAAGGTTTATTTCTAACCGGTTACTTCTCAGATGTATATATCTGACCTATGCAAACTTGTGAAACAAAAATGGTTATTCGGTAATCATAATACATAATTTCACAAATTCGTATGCAAACCCCAACAGCGAAGAATCTCCTCTAACATGAATGAAGAAGCGCTGATCATGTTTCCTCTTCCTCATAATGGTTATGACCACCAGACATTCCGACTTAGTGCCAATAATATCGCTACCCACACACTTATCAAAGATGTTCGCCAATCGTCTAACTGAATGCCATGACAGATGAAGATTATATCCCATTATCTCCTATACCTAAACTGCCAACAGCTTCAAGAGGAACAGGCTCATCCAATATTCACTACTCATTCGAAGAGAGGCTTTTGAGACTTCGAGGGTCATCGACTAAGAACGAACATTAAGCCTTCATCTCGTCCTCCGCCAACCCCATTATCTTCCTCGCCTTCGTACGCGCCCACAAAGAGTGGATAATTGTTAGTTGTATTTAATTAACCTGGGCATACTGTCTATGATGTAGAGGCCCAGTTACTCGACCGCAAAGTGGTGGTAAGATGACATACGTTTTCCCCTTACGTCACGATATTTATCTTGAAGAAGCGAGCGGTTACGAGAAGGACCGGCTCCCGGGGTTCTCCAAAATATATGCCTTCCACTTAAGAAGGGCTTCCAACCAAGACGGACTCGAAGTCCATTTGAATAGAGTCTTTGTTTCTGCGGGCCCTCTGCAGCTGATAGACTTGTTTCGTTCTGTAATAGACTTACGAGTCTATTTCCATTGTTATCTCTCTGACTGCTCTTGATTTCTTACCTCGTAATTCTTGGACAGGCTAAACAGATCAATTATTCGCCTCGGATGCCGAGGTATCTGTATCGATTGCATCTGAGGAGATACCTGATGAGAAAAAGGAATAACGTCGAGCGTCTGAAAATAGCATTGAATGTAGTACTACTTTTCAAATAGACAAGATTTTTAACAATATCAAATACACTGATTTTATTAAGAACAAAGTACAACGTTATAAGTAAACGTTTAGTGATTTCAAAACCAATTCTAGATTTTCATATGCCGATTTTTATTCTCAAGTTTCTGCGGAGAAAAAGACAAGCCAACGATCGCTGCCTTATTCATACTGGAACTGATGAACTGTGGATGAATCTTCTTTGCAGCAAACTAGCTGCAAAATCAACAAAGAGCTGTATCAGTAACAAACGCCGCATTAAAGAGTATGTTGACCAATCTCGTATCTTCGCTCATCACGAAAAGTCATATTTATCGTACTAAAAATGACTAAAATATCTTATTCGATTAAGCGCTCAAATGTAGCCATTCCTGAAACATCAGACAAAAAAAAAAAAAAATTTGCTGCTGGTTACAAAATGGCAAACACACGTAATCATACCAAAAATTCTTGCACAATGTCATTAATAATAACATCTACGAAAAAGAACATTAACGTTAATATAGAAATCGACAAGTCAATGAGAAGTAATAATCTTTTATAATTATTAAAAAATCAGACGAATGTACCGTAGATAAAATAAGGAATAAAACAGAAAGGATAAAGCCACATCGCCTGATTATTTCTGTGTTAACGTTTTTCTAATAACACGTTGCAAAAAACTTTTGATAGATTGAAATACGGAAATACAGCGGAAAATAATAGTCATAAACAGCCAAGACAACAATTACGATCATAGAAAGGAAGAATTAATGATAGAATTTTACTAGCACTAATTAGCGTTTTCAGTATACTTAACAAGAAATCATTTACGTGAATAGGAAAGAAGTGGCGCACTTAAATTTTGAACATTAGGGCACTTACATTACAGTATTACCAGGTGCAAAGTTATCAACGGTTGTAACAAGAAAATATATCTAAATCTAGCAAAATTTTAACATTTTGTAATATCAAAGGATACCATATAGAAAAATGCCGTTAACATGACATCAGAACAATTAACAAGTTGCAGTATTACCCTATACCGGCCATGACAACATCAACAAAATTCATCTCATAATAACCAAAACGAACAGTGAAAGCAGGCTCCCATATTTTACAATAGACACTAATAATGTAAAAAAAAATATATAAATTTAATAATATACACACTGCATTCGAACTTCACAAATATACAATTCAAATGCAGAGAAAGAATAAGAAAACCCCAAGACTCTTCGTCATAACTGAAACCAAAATAATCCACACAAAAAAAGAGAAACAAAGAATTAATTCGATAAACAAAGACGAACAACAGAGGACGGCCGGGAGCTGCCACCTCACAACACACCTGTGTATAACACCGACCTCCTTTAATGGACTTTAATTACGCGACCATTCATCATGCTATCAAGGTGTCACGCGGAATAATAACATTCTTAATGCTGTAACTAGATATAATTAGCGCAATTCATTTGCGACGGGAGACCCCGACTGGCACAACGCGTTAATGATAAAACAACCCTGGGAATTATTCGCGTTTTAGTCAACGTCAGCCAACGTCTGAGACACACACACACACAGACACACAGACATGATTTACGAGAGCCCTTCGTGTGTTTGTCCGTCAAATCCTCGCTCTGTAATTCGAGTTAATTAGTTCTTATGCTTCTATACAGGCATTCGCCTCACCTCCCTTGGTTTGTTCTTTATTTTCCTCGGTTTTTTTCTTTATCATATTCGTATTTGCTTTGTTTAGCCTTTTCGATGCACCTGAAATGCACACACTTCGCATTGAGGCTTATGAATGATGGCACCTACAAAAATGATCCAACTCACCTTTACCATGATGAAAGTTACTTTTCTCGTTCGCATTCTGATTATTATTACTATTTTTCATATAATACTTTTCTTCAGATCTTCGTGAACATTCATAAGATATTAAACAACGACCCCCCTCTTTGAACTTGAGCTTAGGTATAACGACTTAAAACCCATTTTCAAGATCACGGGATGACAAAAAAAAAAAAAAAAAAAAAAAAAATCATATTCTAATGTGAACGTTCATAAGACAGTACCTCCCTTGAACTTGAGCTAAGGAATACCGACTTTAATTAAACCCATTTTCAAGATACCGGGGTGACAAAAATCTAAAAGACAGAAAAACACAGATTCTAATATTTTTCTAAATATGATCTTTCCATACCAAAGTTTAACGTTTCACTTGCGTGTCAATTCTAAATCATAAGGCATCTCAAAGCTTTGAACCAGATCTCCTAAAGTGGCGAAATATACATGTATGGCATGTGTAAGTACCGACGTCTACTTTTTTTTTTTATGGCGAAACTCTTCAAAAAGCATTTTGCGCCATTTAAGGACGTTCTCATCTGAAAGGAATATCAGAGATTGGATTCAACCGAGTCTTTGAATAAGAAGAAAAACTATCCAGTTTATAGAAGGTAAAAAGTGCCTCAGATGGCTAAGTCTAGATTCCACCAGATTTAACCTGGTGCATTCTAGAGTAACGACCTCTCAGGCGATCAGAAGACTCTCTGGAATGCATAGTGAAGGTTGTCATACAGAATTAGAGACAGATCTAGTTATTATTGCAGTCAAGTGCAAACTGTCATCAACGAAAGAATCGGTCACGAATCGAACGATAATTGTATGTACAATAAATGTAAATAGACTTATCTTAGCCCCTTTTCCTTCTTGCATACTAGTCTGTGCCTGTTGCAATCATCCCACTTTCAACAGTCATATAATATGATAAAATGGAAAAGAAAATTGTAGATTCTTCTTCTTCTTCTCTTCTCTCTCTCTCTCTCTCTCTCTCTCTCTCTCTCTATAGTCCTACCACAAAACTCACCCAAAACAATCCGCCGTAACGAACCGATAGCGATACAGAACTGAGGGCATTACTTTTTTTCTAATTTAATCACAGGTTTCGAGATCGTAACAAATCACCTCTCTCGCAGAATCAATTAGCGATCCCGCGATAACATCTCGGATGTTTTATATATATGTGGACAGTAATAACCCCGACGTTTAATTGGAAGCGATACCTTGAGTGTATGTATGTGTATGTGTATGTGTGCGTGCGTGCGTGCGCGCGCTCGGGAAAAGGATGAGATGGGGGTTGGGGGGGAGGAGAGGGGTGTGGGGGGGTTGTTTCGCTAACGGTCGTTCCAGAATGGTTAATGTTACCAATTAAGAGAAAAACATCGGCGATCAAAACATTCCCGCAGGAATCGATGACTGTTTTTGGGTCCTGAGGATTCCTTTACCTTCTCCTCCTCCGTCTCGCCCTTAATGAGGATTCCTCTCGCAAGGGCGAGGTCGATCTGGAGAGCATTTTGTCCTGTATTGGCTCCTGTCACATGTGACAAACCTAATCTAATATAAAAGAAAATTAGGTTCATCCACGAATGAAAACAAAACTCTCCAGATATCAATATCTGGTGACTAACATCTCAGACTGACAAAGTCGTCAATTAGCTCTACTAATAAATATCACAATTCATTAACATTCTCATCACTTAATGACTCACAAATAAGTATGTACAATGGCTGCTTAAGGCCTTAAGGAAAGAAAACTATCAATCAATACATCAGCGACACAGTAAATAAATATCCTTATCTTATTTTTAAAAAGCTAATATCTACATTTAATCAGGTAATTGTACTGAAATAGATATAGTGCTTGATGGTGATGTCGTGACAAAATCTCTAAAATATTTTCAAAATTCAGTCCAAAATTACACAAAAAATAATGTAAACAGCTGTTCTTTGTAATGAGCTGTATAATCTAGTCTAAGGTTTACATAACGTCCTACGTATTTTGAAAAAAGAATCCCACTTAGAGATAAGCGGGAAAATTTTTTTTTTAATCAAATTCCCACTCTCTACAGTAATTAGGATTTATCAATAAAACCCTAATGGCAACATTAACAATATTATCAATAAAATGTAATGGCAATAAAAGCAAAGTGCCGTAATAAATCTTACCTTAACACACTAGCCCAAAATTTCTTGTTGAGGCAATACTGAGCGCTGCCCAGTTTTAATTCCCATAAGATAAAACATAATTCAGTATATTAAATTTAGCCATTACCAAAGTGTTTAACATTCTCAGCGGAAAAGGCTGATGACTGACTCGCCAATTTTAATTTCCGGGCGTTAAAACAATAATATTTAACTTAGCAATTATCAAAGTGTTTAACATTCTCAGCGGAAAAGGCTGATGACTGACTCGCCAATTTTAATTTCCGGACGTTAAAACAATTATATTTAACTTAGCAATTATCAAAGTGTTTAACAATCTCAGCAGAAAGGGCTGGTGACTGACTCGCCAACTCTAATTCCCATAAGTTAAAAGGAGTCATATATCCAGTTTAGCAATTGTCAAAGTGCTCAACATTCTAATTACCATAAGTTACATCATGATATATTTAACTCAGTCATTATCAAAATATTTAACAATCTCAGCGGATAAAGCTGGACTGGCCAACTCTAAATCCCTTGAGTTAAAACATAATATATTCAATTTACTAATTATCAAAGTGACTGACCCGCCGAAAAGTGGCGACTCCGTGACCTTGAAATAGGCAAATGATGATCTATATTGTTGGCTAAACGAGCGGGACTGAAACACAGATTAGTAACAAATTATTCGAACATATTTCAACGTTTCATTGAGCTTGGCGAACTAGTTGGTGGCTTAACGAGATTAATGATCACGACAATAAAGGGATTTGCGTCGTTAATTTCGGCAGTAAAGGTCGTAGGTTATCACCTTCTGCTTTCAGGAAGAGAGTCCAGGACAGTTTCGTTTGCACTTACAAGAATGTCAGGCAAAGAGAAGGTCTTGCACTTTACCGCTTCCGACATCAAAGCGCTCTCCATTTAAATTCCTCCTTGGTAAATGATACTTCAGTGTTTCATAGTAAATATTTAAATACAGACTAATGTCAGCCCCATAAAACCTAAGTACATCTTCACACACACACGCATATACAAATATATATATATATATATATATATATATATATATATAATGATCCATTTTATTTCCTAATAAGGTGTTCCTCTAGCGAAAGAGCAAGATAATACTCACACTGTGTAATTTCCTATTTGCTGGACGATGGAAACTTTCACGACATTACCCACTTGATATTCTATACAGAAGGCTTATAAGACAAACCAAATTCATAAATAACGCCAGCAGATAATAAATGAAGGAATTAATAAATGAAAAATAACACTCACCACCACTCCAAAAGTAGCCACTTATTAAAAAATATAAAAGTGGAAGGAATGAAATCAATAAAAGGGACGATTATTCACTTTCAAGATTAAAGCAACTTGGCAAGAGTGATTAAACCTTTTTTTTTTTCGTAAAGACGACTCAGTAATACAAAGGTGATTTACGACCGACAGTCATACCATCGAAAGAAAGTCATTCCTACCAAAACATTTCCTCCTCCTCCTCCTCCTCCTCCTCCTGACCCTACCTCCTTCCACCTCATAAAAGACATGTCAATACAATTTAAATGTAATTAAACCCAAGCATGAAACAAGAATAGCTCCGCATGCGTCATCATCCTCGACTTTCTGTGTTACCGGTCTACTAGTCTTACAGTAAATCAATTAGGTCAAATTCAATTACTGACTCATGCTAAGGGAGTCGTACACGAGATTCGTTTCACGTTTACTCTGACTTGCAGTCTTCTCTATAATTATTCCAATAATTTCCCTACATTAGGGTACTTAAACCTTTAATTTGTTTAAAGTCTCAAACGCAGGGCAATAACAAGTCGAGCATACAAGGGGAGGATGGCATTAAGTATGTTAGCTGATCATAACACCAACATAACAAGAAATTGCCTTGCGTGATTACATACTGGATACATAGGAGTTCAAGGTATTATTATTATTATTATTATTATTATTATTATCATTATTATTATTATTATTATTATTATTATTATATTATTATTATTATTATTATTATTATTATTATTATTATTATTATTATCTAGGATTTGTTCTTAAAAGAAAAGTGAATTAAAATAAGGGAGAGCTAAAGAAGTTGGATAGCTAAAAGTGGGAAGAGGCCGAAGGGAATTTATATAACGTAAAGAATAGAAAATAAAGATAAAGGCAAACTTTTAGTTCCATCTACCATGTGTCATACAAGGCACAATGAAAGATGCATTTTATAGACTCATCGTCCGAAAAGAGTATATTTGTTAACAGTGCTTGCAAAGCGTTCTTCCTTAATGTCACTTAAAAAAAAAAAAACTGTTCAGTCAAAATACAGAACGATAGAAATTTCTAGTGTTGAAGCTCAATCTATCGACATCAGGATTCCAAGGCCACCGAGTAGGGACGTTGCCACTGGTTCCCAAATTTAGAAAGGTCCCGCAGTCATAAATATCTCGCAGACTTTGAAAATTAACCATTCGTTACAACATTTTTCACCAAATAATTTTTTATACGGTTGGCAACATAACTTCTGCTACGTTCAAAATTTTCATTGCTGTTTCTCAGAGTTCTAGTTTTTGTTAGTTACTGGCTGCTGAATAGCAAGAGCCCATGTCAGCATAAGGCTGGCTTAATCTTGTTGCTGCTACTCCTAATTATCAAAGTCTCCTCCTATCCTACCTATTCCAGCTTCTTCCAGTGGTGATCGATCCTTCGCACTTATTACAACTCCACCTCGATTTTCTCATTCAGTTTTAAGTGTTCTGTTTTTAAACTATCACCTCTATCTGATTATTATAACTGAATGAGGAGCTAAGAATAGTGGCTATAATTGTAAATAAGAAAGTGAGTTTGATAATATGGAAGTGAGAAAAACAAATGAAGAGAAAATGGATGACTCGTGGGCTAGGGTAATCAAAGAACGTTTTCTGGCATCTTTCAACACCTTGCCACTAAACCTTGAACCAAATACCCAACAACTGATTTATATATTCGGTTACAATAGTATCGCAAATTGCTCTGAACTAATGGCAGAGTTCTCGCTTGAGGGTCACCCAAATAGATGTTGGTTACAGGGAAACCTAGCAAATGTTCTTTTTCAGTGGCCATTTCTGATTTGAACCACAGGTCTTCTGAACAACTCTAAGAGCAAATACCCATAGTAAGGAAAGTAGTTGCGGTTTTACACAAATATGAAAGACGATTTTTAAGTCTTGGTAGGGTGCAAAGTTTGGCCTCAAGATTCTAAAAGATTCCGGGATATGCTTTGTGCGAACACCCCCCTCCCCCCTCCCCCCTTCTCCGCACAGTCCCGTCAAGTCTGTTTTACCACATATAATACTCTATAATTTAGGGAGTTACATTTTTCAAGAATTAATTTTGCTGGAATCATAAAATTCAAATTATTAAGTCTGATTGCAAGAATAACCTTTTTTTTTGTCTTTTTTTATTATCAAAATGAAATGTGTTATCATCGCAAATAATAAAGTTGTATTTACAAACACTGCCGTCATTCTTCGGAATGTTGCTCTAGTATTCGGGAGGGTCTCTTTATTGCCTCTATTTGGTCATTTTGTGAACTAGTGCAGATTGTTACAAAAAAGGAAGAACCCTAACTATTGGCTTAAACGCTAGTAATACATAACTTGTGTTCGAAGGCAGAGTTTTCAACATTTTTCATTTTGTTGGAAAGAAGGAATATTTTTCTGGAATTTATTGATTTGTTTCATCAGACCGGCGTTGAACAATTTCTTCCTATGAAAGTACTACTACAGCTCTAGAATATCAAAATGTGTTTACTAATCAAAATGTGTTTACTAACATAAACATCCCCAAAATACATAAAGCATTGTTTACAATATCGAATCTGTTAATGAAGTATGAATGAGAATGAGGTAAACACAATCGTCTTCAAAAGTAACAAACGGTAACATAATCACTGAATTAATATTTCCGGAATATTAATTTCGCTTTGAGAACTTCAGCCAAATTTGTATCCATACCGAGAGCTGAATGCTGACCCCGAGGACAATTTCATCGATAATAATTTTTCCAACTTTAAACGGCTCCCTTTTGAAGCACTTCTGGTTTGCCGTCATAAAAACGGCAGTAAAAAAAAAATCAGACGAAATAAAAATGAATGAAGCTGACCATTATATATGAGCCGTTTCTTTATGAAGCTGGCACTCAGACCCCCGTCCAGGTTTTTATTTTTTCCTTTTTTTTTACGATTCATCAAAAGTGTATTATCAGTTCCTGCTTAACCCGCATCCATAATTCAGTCACCAATAACGAGAGAGAAATAATAAATGAGGAACGAAAAACTGAAATAAAAATGAACAACCAAATGACGCCAATTGGTAATGATCGATTCTCTGCGGTTTTATCTGGGAACGCGCCCAAGTGTCATCACCTGCATCGACCTGAGCTGCATTCTATAGGAAATGTTGTCGGGTATGAAATAAAACAGATATGGATGGACGCCTCCTGAATTATGCACAGACTGCAGTATACGTTACTACGTTACCCTCACTGCCGATGCAAATCTCTTATTGTGAATAAAATATATATAATTATTTCTTACGCTAAGAATATGTTTTTCTTACAAAGAAAAACTTCGATCTGACATGCTAAAATGTATTCAGATTTTATTAGGTTTCAACTTTGAAAAGTATGCAATCTCTAAGAAACTTCAATCATTATTGCAAGATATAAAAAAAAACCGCAAACTCTGCAACCGTCGTTTTCAGTATATATGACTCACAACTAAGTAAAATTCGATGACTTTTGATAAATCTTCCGCAGAATCAAAAGACAGCAAATGACGAAAGGTGCAGATTCTATTAAATTCACCAAATTCCTGAGTAATGATTAGAGCCATAGCTAGCTCCCATTGAACAGAAGCCTATAAAGGGTAATACAGTTTAAATTAAGCTTCTGGAACATTAGCAAATAAACAATTTAAGTAGATTTATAGGCTGTATAGAACAATGCATATAATTTCTTTTAATAAGTTTAAACAATGACTGATTGATGATGGGGGAAATTTGAAAACTATGAGGCCATACAAAGATAACAATCACCAATCCATTACAGATACTAAGAACTCTTCTGCAAGAACAGCACGATTATACTTTCCAAGACTTAATTATTAAAGTCTTTTTTTTTAAGAGAAACATTGCTCCATTCCACTTCTCTGTCATCGTCAATTGCCACTGTTGCTGTATTTCAAGTATACAAAAATCAATCAATCATCAGTCAAGGTTTCTGAATAAAATAAGAGGATATATATATTTATATATATATATATAATATATAGATCATATATACATAATATATATATATATATATATATATATATATGTAATATATATATCTATATATATATATATATATTAAATTAAAAAAAATAATTTATATATAATATATATCTATATATATATATCTATATATATTAATATATATATATATATATAACATTATATATTAATAATATAATATAATAGATATAATATTATAGTGCTTATATTATGTTAGATAATATAATATATATATATATTATATATTATGTTAATAATATATATATAAATATATTTAATATATATATATTTTAGTTTCTGTCAATTCTATTATAATCTACGATAATTATTACTATAATATATATATTATATAATTAACATATTATTATATTATATATATATATAGCTTAAATATATAATTAAATAATAATATCATATACTATATTAATATATTTATACTGATAATATAGTTATATCAAAATATATATATATAACTAATACATCATAATATATATATAATAATAATATATTATACATATCAACATATTTATATATATAATATATATATATATATATATATATTGTATATATTTATAATATCAATATATATACATATTATATATCATATATCCTTTCCAAGACTAAAATATTTTTGTTTAAGGGAAACATCGCTCTATTCCAGATCTCTGTCACCATCAATGACCATTGTCGCTGTTCCTCAAATATACAGAAATTAGTCTCTCATCAGTCAAGGTTTCTGAATAAATTAAGAAGATATATATACATATGTGTGCATAAACTATGGAAGTTTTCGAGAGATTATGTGCACATTCTGGAATAAAATAAAATATAAGCAACTGTTTGTTAGTGAATAAAAAATCAAATACAGAGGCATAAAGCTTAAGCCACCAATCAGTTTTGAGTAGATCTATGCTACAATCAATTAATATAATTAGCATTTATTTCTTTCATATTTTTGATGTGACAAAACTGCACCATTTAGCAGGTAACACGAGTGTAATACAAGCAGGTTTGTGTTTACCAAGGTAATGGATTGGCAAACAAAGTTCACACAATGAATTTAACGTATAGCAATGCACAACTTACACTCGTGTATCTTAAATAATAATGCTACTGTTAATAATAATATTATAACTTGAATAATTATGCTAATACTACTACTACTGCTGCTACTACTAACATTATTATTATTATTATTAGAAAAAATAATAACAATAAATTGAAAATGTTAGGGAGTTGCTCATAAGATCAATATGTACACAACAATAACATTTACAATCATAACCATAACTATAATAATCAATGAAGGCCAACATCATCAATTAACATTAGGATTGGTGTAGCATATCCTCTGGGAATGTTCCTTGGAGAGAACTCAAGAGAATAACTGAAATAACGATGCAATTACAACAAGTGTGGCAACATCAGGCTCATGGTGATGACAAGATAACTGGCAGGGATAACGTCTACTTTAATATACGATAGAAACTGAGCATATTGGGAAAAAGAATCTCTCTTATGGGATTTAAATCATAAAGTTGAAATCCTAATGAAGACCACAAATTCGAATAAATAACAAAATCCCTTAATTATAGGATTAAGAATGTGAGATTTTGAATCTCATTTTAGAGAAAATATCACTTTAATCCTGACGAATGTTCTTGCAGTGTACGAAAGAATAGGGATGTAAGAACTTCACTAATACTTGCATCCTCTTACTTATTTTCTAAACCATCAAGCTGCTAAAGTTACTTTCAAATTATTCATGAGAATAGTTAGAAATGGACAGGAAAACTATAACCAGTTTTAACGCCATGCAAAGACCCATACGTACTAAAACGAAAGCGAATGAATTTAACAATAAAACTCCACCATCTTCTCTCATCTTCAGCTTCGAATAACCCCAAAAGCTAATCTTCTACGAACCTTGTGCAGCAAATCACACCAAAATCTAATGCACCATTTTCCTTCCCCATTAAGTTGGCGTTTCAAGCCTAAATTACCCACGGCTACTCAAACGTGGCTCCTTAAGTCAGATGTGAAATTCTAAGCATTCATTTGGAGAATAAGGTCGCTAACCGCAAGCCCCTAATGATATCTTCCTCTGCACTGCGCGAAAGATATCACGGTCACTACATATATTTCTACTACTTAATCAGATGTTTTGAAGCTAATGACGTAAAAGGAAGGAAGAACGCAAGACCTGGAAAAAGTGATTGTCTGAGGAATGTAAAATGGAAGCGTAAGTCATGGAAACTCTCAAAACAAAAATTCTTAGGCCACTGAAAGAATTCCCGATTACAGCATAAACATGCATTCTAAAAGCTTAGCAAGAAAAGAATGTACAACATACACACACATAAAAAAGATAAAAAAAATATATATGTATGAAAGTCTTAAGAACAAATTTATTACATCAAAAAATTCTCTAAGAAAATTGCTCTGACTAGATTTGCTTCATTTTATAAGTGTTTATAAAACAACACTTGCTAAATCACTTTCGAAAGAGAACAAATATGTAAAATCCAGGAAACATTTGTACAGTATTTTCAATACAATAAAATAACACTTTCTTCGTCTTGGCAACAGGAATAATATCGTGAAAGTAAAAGAAAATATGGCGCACGCTTTTGTGTGTCTAAGAGAGAGAGAGAGAGAGAGCTAAAATGTTCTATTGTCCAAGTAATGATAATACCACACACTGAAAATAGGATGATAAGCAAAATGAGGAGAAAGGAAATTCTAAAATAACTACCTCGGCAAAGCATACCACAAATGCTACCTAAAAGAAGAAAAAAA
The DNA here is from genome assembly GCF_015104395.2 of Macrobrachium nipponense. NCBI lineage: Eukaryota > Metazoa > Arthropoda > Malacostraca > Decapoda > Palaemonidae > Macrobrachium > Macrobrachium nipponense. The sequence goes on from NC_061087.1 coordinate 7,305,833, forward strand.
AAAGCGCAGTCTATATAAACACAAAGATATGCGTTTAATAACACAAATGAATTTCCTTCATCTAATTGCAGCCAGGGGCAAATTTTTCCTTTGATATCCACACTCCAATTCCTCCATTGTCCACCTTCCGCCCAGCAACAACAGCTGTTGGAAGAGCGAGCAAGCAGGTGAGGTGATGGTGGAACGACTGAAAGTCTTAAAGAATTGATGGTGGAGGGACTAAAGTCTTGAGAATTGTATCAAAAGCAAATGAGAGAGAGGGAGAGAGAGCCGGACGGAAATGCGTCATCAATCTCGTTTCCTTCCGTGGAAAGGAATGCCTGTAATAATAATAACAACCTCTCACAATTTAAAAGTCAGTGGTAACGATTTCAGTAATGAAAACCATCGGAAGAAAGGCCATTCCTTTATGGTTATGGTATACGATCACGTATACCACAGATGGACATATGCATGCAAACACATACACCTGCACACATTCAAGTACGTGACCAGAACTGCGATAAAACTGATATAGAATTAAATTCATTCAAGGGTAGTGCTCGTCCACTTTGTATAAGGGAAGTAATAACATTTTTAACAACAATCAACAACAATTTGTATGTAATGCAAAGGAAATAAACTCTAACTTTAAAGGGGTGACCGATTCATATGACAATACATGTTCGTTTGTGTGTGTGTATAATTTATATATATATAATATATATATATATATATATATATATATATATATATATATATATATACAAACGAACATGTATTGTCTTTTAAGCTTAGAATTTATTCCCTTTGCATTTCATACACATTGTTGTTAATAATGCTATTAATCTGGTTATTGTCGATATAAACTTATAAAAACTGAACGAGAATTAGCCATAAATGAATTTGTATCCCACTTAATTCTATTCCAGTTTTATAGCAGTTCTGGTCACGTACTTCAATGTGTGCAGGTGTGTGTGCTTGCATGCATATGAGCAAAGGGAGCTTAGAATAACTATACAAATGGACAGTGCTGCCTTTGTAGATAATACAATCACCTGTTGATGGTGTTTTCTAATGTTACTGAATGCGTAGAATAGAGCAGATGCAGATCTGAAGAATGTAAAAGTGGACGGGTGGATGTAAATGCCAGAATGCTTGAAGTTTGATTAGGAGGTTGAAAGATGGAATGACAAAAAATGAGCCGAGTTTACAAGTTACCAGTAGAAGTAGTGGTGAAAATGCGACTGTGTAACTGACAAGGCTGAGTACAGTATGCCACGATTAAGGAAAGATTAATTGTGTAACATAGGTAACTGTAAGAATTACATAGACGCAACATTAATTAATATAACGAGTGAGGCATACTGTAGGATTTTATTTGAGAAAGTAAGTATATAACATAAGGATTGATATAAGTGTAATTTGGGTTCAAGACTAGTAAGGATTGTATCTGGGGACATCAGGATGGAGTTTGGAATAGAAAAATGCGCCTTAGTCAACATACAAAAAGGCAAAGTAACGAGAACTGAAGGGATAAAGCTACCAGATGGGAGCAACATCAAACACATAGATGAGACAGGATACAAATACCTGGGAATAATGGAAGGAGGGGATATAAAACACCAAGAGATGAAGGACACGATCAGGAAAGAATATATACAGAGACTCAAGGCGATACTCAAGTCAAAACTCAATGCCGGAAATATGATAAAAGCCATAAACACATGGGCAGTGCCAGTAATCAGATACAGCGCAGGAATAGTGGAATGGACGAAGGCAGAACTCCGCAGCATAGATCAGAAAACCAGGAAACATATGACAATACACAAAGCACTACACCCAAGAGCAAATACGGACAGACTATACATAACACGAAAGGAAGGAGGGAGAGGACTACTAAGTATAGAGCACTGGGGCAATATCTGAAAACCAGTGAAGACGAGTGGCTAAAGAGTACATGGGAAGAAGCACTAATAAAAGTAGACGAAGACCCAGAAATATACAGAGACAGGAGAAAGACAAGCAGAACAGGAATGGCACAACAAACCAATGCACGGACAATACATGAGACAGACTAAAGAACTAGCCAGCGATGACACATGGCAATGGCAAAAGAGGGGAGAGCTAAAGAAGGAAACTGAAGGAATGATAACAGCGGCACAAGATCAGGCCCAAAGAACCAGATATGTTCAAAGAACGATAGACGGAAATAACATCTCTCCCATATCTAGGAAGTGCAATACGAAAAATGAAACCATAAACCACATAGCAAGCGAATGCCCGGCACTTGCACAGAACCAGTACAAAAAGAGGCATGATTCAGTGGCAAAAGCCCTCCACTGGAGCCTGTGCAAGAAACATCAGCTACCTTGCAGTAATAAGTGGTACGACCACTAACCTGAGTGAGTGATAGAAAATGATCACGCAAAGATCCTCTGGGACTATGGTATCAGAACGGATAGGGTGATACGTGCAAACAGACCAGACGTGACGTTGATTGACAAAGTCAAGAAGAAAGTATCACTCATTGATATCGCAATACCATGGGACACCAGAGTTGAAGAGAAAGAGTGGGAAAAAATGGATAAGTATCAAGATCTGAAAATAGAAATAAGAAAGATATGGGATATGCCTGTGGAAATCGTACCCATAATCATAGGAGCACTAGGCACGATCCCAAGATCCCTGAAAAGGAATCTAGAAAAACTAGACAGGCAGGATGCAACCCGGAACCCCACACTATAAATACCACCCAGTCGAATTGGAGGACTGTGATAGAGCAAAAAAAAAAAAAAAATTAAATAAAAAAAAAAATAATAATAATAATAATAATAATAATAATAATAATAATAATAATAATAATAAAACACACACACACAAGTATGTGGCAAAAATAGGCTGAGAATTTTTTTTTTTTATAGAGATGCAATGTGAATGTTGAACATGCTTGATGCAGAAGGTAATTTTTGGTGATATATCTAAAGGTTTTACAACGGACATGAAGCAAGATCTCTAATACTTGGACGAAGAGTTATTCGCTGTGTATAGAAGAAGGTCTGAAATAAAGCTGTGATAGTCTCCATGTCTGTTTAATATTCCTATACATTGAGTGACGGAATTGATCAGCAAAAGTACATTAGGTTTAGGTCAAAGGTTAAGGGATACGAAATTATTAGTGAACGATGTGTGGAAAGGATGACGTTTGCACATGATGCTGTGTCCATTAAGGCTGGTGAATAAAAACTGTATAAACCAATGAATGAGTTTAAAAGTGTAAAAAGAAATTTGAAAATGAATGTGAGAAAGCATAAGGTTATGAGGTTAAATGCGAACCAGGAAGAGTTTAATCATTGATTAAACAGATGGTGAAAGATTAGAAACGGAAATAACTTAAGTACTTCTGAGTTTAACCAGACCACTGAGCTGATTGACAGCTCTCCTAGGGCTGCCCCGAAGGCTTAGATATTTTTACGTGGCTATGAACGAATTGGTTACTTAACAACGGGACCTACAGCTTATTGTGGGATCCGAACCACATTATATCGAGAAATGAATTTCTAATCACCAGAAATACATTCCTCTGGTTCCACATTAGTAGAGTGGAGAATCGGTAGACGAGCACGTAACCCACCCGTCCAACGAGAAACTTGAGAAAGAAATAAATGATGGTAGGACAGCAGAGTATAGTAGAGTCAAGTCACAGACCAAGTGATACAAGAAAGGTAGCAGAGTGTATGCAAAAGATCTGCAGGCGAAGATGATCGCCCATGGTAGCCAAAGCTGTAAAGTGTGAAGTGACTTTTTTAAATTCTCCTTGATGATGCTGAATTCGATTGAAAGGATAAGTCCTGAGCTGTTAAAATGAACTGCTTGCGTAGTATATGTTGGGCAAGAAGATATGAGCAAAGTGGAGATACGCAGGGTGAAAGGAGTGCCCGAATATGTGTAAAGAATGTATGATTTTAGCTTACTGTAAAGAGAAGCAAGTTAATGGCATAGTGTGTAGGGGGTTCGACATGATGCTAATGAGTAGTTCGTGTAGGAGAATGACTCAGTAAATGTTATGGAAGTTTACTGCACAAGGGTTAATCATCGACTCAGTAGGCAAAAGGCAAAATATAAATGTTACAGTAGCTAATCGAGCTTATAGGCTTTTATATATATATATATAGGCTATTATACTATATATATTATATATATATATCTATATATATATAATATATATGTATATATATATATCTATATATATATATATATATATATATATATATATATATATATATATATATTTATATATATATATATATATAGAGAAGAGAGAGAGAAGAGGAAGAGAGAACGATGAGAGAAGAGAGAGAACGAGAGTAGAGAGACGAGAGAGAGAGCGAGAGAGGATTCGAGAGAGAGAGAGAGAGAGAGAGAGAGAGAGAGAGAGAGAGAGGCGTACACTAAGTGATTAAGGACGTTTGTTTGGATAAATCCGGAAAGTCAAATAAGACTCATTAACTGAAAATACCTAAAACGGAAAAGCCATTACTCTGTAATGGACTAATCTAACGAATATAAACGTACGAAAGAAAAACGAATTTCTATGCATTAAAAATTCATCCCCGAGTTAGCTTGGTGTTCTGAACCAGACTGCAACCTCCCGCTGAGTTTATTAGTCATTCACATTGTACGGAACGAGAAATCATCGAAGAAAAATACAACAGCTTTAGAAACATAAAAAAAGTATAAAGCTTTGCATTGCACTGTGATATTCTCTCTTTTGTATCATTACTTAATCTAATTGAGAGGAGGTTAAACTTTCACCCATGTCTAACCGTGTTAGTTATAGAATTATTAGAATATGAATTTCACAGGAACTTGGTGACACTCCTCCACCAAAATTAACTTCTGGCGAATATTAAGGAAGGTTTGCCGATTTGTCTCGACATGGAACCCTCTCGTCCAGTAGCAGGTATGGAAATTTTCAAGGAATATAATGGGCTCTATAAAGGGCTACACGCAAAAGCCATCGAGGTGATATTACTATCGCATATTACTGCTAAAATGAATAATGGCCGGCGTGAGTTGTGCGCTGAAGGGTGAGAGGACAAGGTAACGGCCAGAGGGGTCTCGACGTTGAGAACAATTACCCGCATGAAAACAGGACTCATGAAGACTTGTGGAATTACACCCGACCATGAGTAATCCAGACCACACAAGGTTAAGTGAATAAGTTCGATTTAGCAGGACCAAGTTCCACTTGGCCGAGTGCATTTCGCGCTCGGCTACCAATCCGGTGGTCTGAAGTTCGATTCTCGGCTAGGCCAACGCGGAACCTAAGGAATTTATTTCTGGTGATAGAAATTCATTTCTCGATACAATGTGATTCGGATCCCACAATAAGCTGTAGGTCCCGTTGCTAGGTGACCAATTGGTTCCTAGTCACGTAAAAATATCTAAGCCTTCGGGCCAACCCTAGGAGAGCTGTTAATCAGCTCAGTGGTCTGGTAACGAAGATATACTTTAATCAGGACCAGTACTTGGAAATAGGAATTAAGATTTAGGCCAAAAGCCAAGCGCTGGGACCTGTGAGGTCATTCCGCTCTGAAAGAGAACTGAGAGTGAAAAGTTTTTCAAGTCGTAACAGGAGGAAAACCTCGCAGTTGCACTACGAAACAATTGTTATTGAAGAAAGTGGATATAGTAAGGGAAGTACAGTAAAAGGAATGAAAGGGGTCGCAGCTGGGTGCCAAAGGGTGGTTCCAAAGAATCTTTAAGTATTACTTACAGTGTACGGCGTGAGGTGCACTCCCGCCCAGCAACCCCCCCTCCCCGCCGCCGTCCACCCGGTTGGGGGAGGGGGTGGCCATTACTTACGCATTAACTTCTTCTTACATGAAGAAATGATTCACGGTAAGTGCAATTGTTTGGGCAACCGAGAAACAATGAATAAAATACGATAATGCAGCAGACTGCTTGCATGACTAGGTCTATATTCACCAGGGGGGGTGCGGGGGGGCCTCGCGTGAAATGTCGGAGGTATGTTCTAAATTGAGTGCCTTTGTATTATTTACAACAAAATTGTTATTTTTTTGTAATATCAAACATTATACATCCAAACAAAGCATACCTTGAGCATTCAATACGGGTTTAAGGAAAAGACACGTGACGTGAATCATTACAAAGAAGTTTTGTTTGAGAAATATTACTGAAAACTTCAACGTATGGAATACAAGCATATCTTCTTAGAAGTAATTGTAAGATGACTTATATATACTGTCTATGTAAATTTTCTTTACGATGAAAAAAAAAAAAAAAAAAAAAAAAAAAAAAAAATAAAAAAAAAAAAAAAAAAAAAAAAAAAAAAACTCCTGTAGTAAAGTAGCCTAATACATAATCTGATACTCTCATGTATTTAAAAGACCAATTTCCAAGAAAACAGGCCGATAAAATTCTGCTAAACCTTTAGGCAATTTATTTTGCTTTGGGAATTTATGACACTTGTTTATGAGCATTTAAAAAGCTATCTCCATTACTGTTAGCCAGCAAAGCATGCGATAACGAGCATTTGTGGATATAAAGTAATCACACTAAAGTAATACTTTCAACCGAATTAGTAATTGTGAAAAAGTTATGTTAGGATTAAGACCATATTTATGCATACCTCCTAATTATTAGTATTTTTTTACATAATCGCGCAAAATAATACAAAAGGTGACCATGATAAAATATGGCTTTTGCATGATAAAAAAAAAACACGGAAAGGTAAACTCATACAATACGATTACCAATAATTTTATACATAAACATAAGTAGCCTAAATATTAACAGCCACACACACACACCTGAACTCGTGTCCGCATATACGTGCTATATACATAATATATATACGTATGTTTATACATGCAAGTATACATACATACAGGCAAACACACAAAACACACAAATATTATATTATATTATATTATATTATTATATTATATTATATATTATTATATTATATTATATTATATTATATTATTACATAATGCCACTTACTCAAAGCTTCGAGAATCAAACTTTCCTTACAAAGAAACAAACCTAAAATGACCATTTATAACGAATAAAACTTCCTACTAAAGATGGCAAAACATTTCCCGGAATAACGCTGCGTATTCCTAGATATCGCACTGACAAAAACAAAAAAAAAAAAAAAAAAAAAACTCAAATATCAAATGTCGGAATAAATTGCCAAAGAACGTAACCCAGGAATCACCCGGTGCCGTTCACAAGCTTTCCAGTAAAACTAAAAACCAATTCACAGTAGTTGAGGCTAAAGAAAGAGAAGCATATTTACATGTAAATATGGTAATATTTTACAGGAAGTTCTTAGGAGAAATAATGAAAGGCCCGACATAAATCACTAAAAATGGTGATAAAATACCATACATATATTATTTAAGGATGGGGAGGGGAGATGGGAGAGTAAAGTCGAAGGTGGGAGGGAGAGAGGGCTAGAGGGTTAAGGGGTGGTTGTTGGGTGGGGGGAGGATGTAAAGGTGGCCTGTACTACAGTATACGCTTCGACAAAAGGGTTACAGCCCCTAGTAATGACATACAAAAGGCAACCTTAATGATCTTAAAAGGTGCGAATACCACCCGAAACAGAATCGACGATTCCTTTTGGTGGCGGCGGGGAGCGTCTAATGACAGAGCAGTTGCAATGTATACAAGGCGGAAGGCTCAATTATGACCCCTTATCACGTACGGTATAACCTCGACCCCTTCCCCGCAGGTTCCCCTCACTGCTCCTTAGTAACCCCTTCCCAGTCTTCCCCTTTCCCCTTACGGAACAACAGACTATAGTTACGCTGAGACATTTCATTTCGAGAAGTATAGCGCTTACTTCTCCCACGGGTACTCGTCGTTTATTAAATCAGGTGAGACGTGTGTCTGTCTCTTACTTGTAAACAAACAGAAGGCAGCGATTCGCTCGAGGGAGGTTGGCCTCCGATGGCATGCGAAAGCAAACAGCTAATCGTGACGGAAATATCTCTAATTACAAGGTATCATCAACCTCAATAAAACTTGATTATGGTCTCGGGACGATACCAAAGACAGTGTTTTGGGCGTCGTACATCATCATTCTATAACACTAGTGGACTGGAATGAGCACACTTTTGTTTTCTCTCTCTCTCTCTCTCTCTCTCTCTCTCTCTCTCTCTCTCTCGCTGTTGTTCACGAGCAAAGTGGCAATAAGCTCCAGCAATGGAAGGATAAATTAAAACAATAGAGCCCATTTAGTAAACCAAACAGTGAGGGATTAATGCCTACATCACATGAATCAATAAATGCGGAGGAACTCCCGAATTCCAGTATTTACGAAATAATTGCTACGAGGGGGCGGGTGTCCTACATTGCATGTTATGATTGATCGCCTCATGGTTATTGCTTCGACAAAGAGAATATTAAATTCAGACCGCGTTAGACATATATGAACACTAAGTAAAACCTCATTACAAGCGTTCCTATGTTTGTCCAGCTTTCTGTTTACATATCTTCTATCATACGCTACCAAGCGAGTTTATACCGTAAAACACACACAGGCACACACACACACACTATATATATATATATATATTATATATTATATATAGATAAATATATATATACATATATATATAATATATATATATACATATGAATGTGTTTTACTCTATACCTCAAACAGTATACTATAAAGACAAAAAGACACATAGTATGTTTATGGGCCTTTTTATTTTCATATATACGTACACACACACACACACACACATATATCTATCTATATATGTGTGTATGTGTGTCTGTATAATGTGTGCGTGTATGTATGTATGTATATATGTATGTCTGTCTTCATTACACGCCAGCACAATATACACGCTTTACAGTATAGACCAGTCCTGGTAGAAACGATGGGTCACCAGAGGGATGGAGACGTAATAGAAGTATCGCTGAGTCTTCTGTTACCCCAAAGGGTTCAAGAGCCAATGTACTTTACAAGTTTTTAGGCTGGCCACCGATGTATTACATAAAAGAAATGCTGAAATTAATTATCTTAATTATCCTAAAGATAGTAACTGGGGACTGGTCATCGCTTTAGTGATGAGCGTCAAATTGCAGCGGAAATATGCTTATGAGAGGAGATGGTGTTTTTAGTTTAAAAGAAAACTATTGAGATAGGGATTTGTCAGTCCGTCCGCACTTTTTCCGTTGATCATTCACCCTCCAACCATCAAACGTACCACATTGCAGCCCTCTAGCCTTGGTATTTCTTTTTTTCTTTTTTAATTTCATTCAAGGTTAAAGTTAGCCAAGATCGTGCGTCTGAACAAAAGATGGCACAACCGGGCCGTGGCTGAAAGTTTCATGAGCCACGGCTGAGTTTCATAAGCCGTGGCTGAGAGTTTCATACGGCATTATACGCTGTACAGAAAAATCGGTTGCGCAGAAGTAACTTTGGCGCATATTTTACTCTTTTTTTTTCGAGATGATAGAATGGGTCTTTAGGAACAAAAGAGCAATAATTAAATTCTTGGTTTTAAATGAAAAAAAAGAAGAGTGATAAAACAGGATTATCAAATGCACAAAATCTACGCGAAATAATAATCGACGGCTGGAGTAAAACCATTTCTTTTTGTACATGGAATAAGAAATGAATCTTTTCGAAGGGACTGAAATTAAGTAAGATTCGAATGAACAACGCTTACAGGATTAAAAGAGTCGGTTAAAACCACGAAAAAGGATACTATTAAGATAGTGCCGGAAGTAAAAAATTAATCTTATACACGAATACGGAAAATACAAGGAAATATAAAAAATCTCTAATACAGTAGGCATTTCAATTTGGTGGTAATCAATATGTGTGTGTGTGTGTGTGTGTGTGTGTGTGTGAGAGAGAGAGAGAGAGAGAGAGAGAGAGAGAGAGAGAGAGAGAGAGAGAGAGATGTATGTGTATTAGCGTGTGTGCGCACTGTCGTTAACACACACAAATATATCATATATATTATAGTATATATATATATATATATATATATATATATATATATATATATATATATATATATATATATATATATATATAGCTACAGAAATATATATCATATATTATAAATACACACACACACACACACACAGACACACACATACACACATATATATATATGAATAACTTGATCACGAAGTATATAAAACGTGATGCTATATGTATAATTAAAGGTTTTTTGCCACGAAGGAAAAAAAAATGAAAAAGCGAGATAGCCAAGTACTTTCGGTCCTGTTCGGACCCTTTACTGAGGCAAACTGATTTTACAAAGAACAACATAGTCAAAAGAAGGCTTAATATACAAACTGACACTACCAGATTAGCCATAAGGGCGATTTTCACTCTACAGAAAGGAGGAGCCGCCAGAGGCTAGCCACACCTTGAAGGATACCCGCAGTAAACAAGGGATTCTTCCAGAAAACAGTACATTTTGAAAAAAACACGGGAGCATATACAATTTAATATCATGAATTTTTACACAAATATTCCCAACAAAAATTATTATTAATGAAAAGACGAAAGAAAATATAAATATATATATATCGAGCAAGAGAAAGAGGGAGAGAGAATATCGAACCAGAGAGAGAGAGAGAGAGAGAGAGAGAGAGAGAGAGAGAGAGAGAGAGAGAGAGAAATAATAACTATATACATGTGGGACTAATTTATTAGTTCATTTATTTGGAGGTCCTTCATAAACATCTTACAAATATATGGGTCCAAATGGTACATTCCCAGACTAAGATTTAGGTTGTTTTTATTAGTGATTTGTATAATTGCCGATTCCAGTAAATTTCTTGAAACATAATCATTAGATCTAGCAATTACCGAGGTATCACCCCAATTAATACAATGAGATTTTTCACTCAGATGGATAAACAGTGCATTTGAAGTCTGGGCTGTTCTAACTGAATACATATGTTGCTTTATACGTACACATAAATTTTTACTTGACTGACCAACGTAAAACGAAGGGCAATCCTTACAAGGAATTTTGTAAATGATGTTGTTATTTTTGTTACGGGACTATGCTTAATTAGCATATCTTTAATGGTATTGTTATAAGAGAACACCACATTAACATTAAACGATTTAACTATTGATTTTATGGTTTCAAATCCACGAAAATAAGGTAAGCTAAGTACATTTTTAGGCATTTCTTTTTCATTAATAGCAACATTATAAAACTTTCTGTGAGCTTTTTGATAACATAAATCAATTAAATGAGGTGGGTAGCAGAGATCGTTTCCTATCTTTTTTATGTATTCTATTTCTTGGTCCAGATATTGTGGACTCGTGATACGCAAAGCGCGTAGGAACATAGAAGAAAAATTGAAATTTTAATATTAAGATGATGGCCAGAATAAAAATGTACATATGTTAAATTATTTGTGGGTTTTCTATAAATACTGAATTTGCATTAGAAAGATTCTCTATGTATTAATACATCTAGGAAAGGGATGACATTGTTATTTTCAATTTCAACAGTGAATTTTATGGATGGCACTAAATTATTCAATTTAGACAGTAAATCATTTACATCGATACCACCAGGTAAGACTACTAAGATATCATCGTCTTTTCATTAATAATAATTTTTGTTGGGAAAATCTGTGTAAAAATTCATGATATTAAATTAAAATAACTAATAGCTCCCTTTGTTTTGTTTTTTTTTCAAAATGTACTGTTTTCTGGAAGAATCACTTGTTTACTGCGGGTATCCTTCAAGGTGTGGCTAGCCTCTGGCGGCTCCTCCTTTCTGTAGAGTGAAAATCGCCCTTATGGTTAATCTGGTAGTGTCAGTTTGTATATTAAGCCTTCTTTTGACTATGATGTTTGTAAAATCAGTTTGCCTCAGTAAAGGGTCCGAACAGGACCGAAAGTACTTGGCTATCTCGCTTTTTCATTTTTTTCCTTCGTGGCAAAAAACCTTTATATATATATATATATATATATATATATATATATATATAATATAATATGTATATATTATATACACACACAGAGACATATATATATATATATATATATATATATATATATATATATATATATATATTACACATCCAACACGCTAAGAAATTAATGATGTACATCATCTAAGCAAATTACGAACGTAATGCCGATATAACCTCAGTCAAAAAGCGTCATACGATAATAATTCAAAGCCAGAGCTAACCCGGTTAAAGTTTATGATATATGACAGCATAAAATCCACTGACAACTTAATATCCCCTCCGAGAGCAGAGCCAATGGATAGAGACGGGCGAATCCCGATTTTAAATTTAGCTCTCTTTGTAGATCGTCATTGTTTTATTACGACCCTCCCTCCCTCCCTCTCTCCCTCTCTCAGTCCCTCTTGCCCCGCTATCCCTCTTGTCTGCGACTTCGCGGCGCTCCCTGGAGAGAGAGAGAGAGAGAGAGAGAGAGAGAGATGCGTAGTGCGTAGATGAAGTGAACCTTGATTCTGTATTATGGTAGGAACAAATGTTTGATCTTCCTATCTGTATATGTCTGTACTTGCCATAATCAAAATGAACTGGACTTACAATTTGTCTCTCTTGATTCTCTCATTTATGCGTTTCAGAGAGAGAGAGAGAGAGAGAGTTATCAAAATCGGAGCTTGTCAAAAGAGACGTAGTGAGTGGATAAAGAACAGCAGATATGGTAGTTATATTTTCCCCCCAACCAACCAAGCCGCCCCCCCCCCCCCCCCTCATTCTCTCTCTCCAAGTACGAATACTATGTGCATTTCCTCTTTACATCTCCAATAATAGGAATTTACTACAACTACGCTCTGTGAGCGTGTGAGAGAGATGGAGTTCTCCACAATAAAGTTTTCGACAGTAAAGTGCAGATGCACCCAACCTTGATTACAGGAGAAAGCGAATGCGTGTTTTCGACAATGAAGTGCAGATGCATTCACTCCAGATTATGAGAGAGAGAGAGAGAGAGAGAGAGAGAGAGAGAGAGAGGAGACCCTCCAACCCCATCCCAGGATAGATATGGCAAATGGCAGACTATTAGCTTTGATTAGCAAGATGGGCTTTTTATGCGGCCTTTCCTAATCGATTACTCAATGAAGACGGCACTGGGCCATCACTCAAGATGCCAGCGCGTCCTATTTTTCCCCCCGATGCCATTTCGTCTTTTTTATCTTTCTTAGACGGACTCGGGATGAAAAAATCCAGTGCGCAAATGAAAATTACACGAATAATCGCAATGGCACGAGGAAGAATTGATATTGACTTCAATAGACCGCTTACAACAAAGAGGGTGAAAAAAAAAAAGAAGTCCACGAAACGGAATCTGGATAAAGGCATGAAGTTGTGTCGGCATCGCTGGAACGAGGGACGTATGGGGGGGAGGGGGTGGAGGGGGGAGGCTTCATTGTCTGAGTGGGTGTGAGGATGGGCCGGGGGAGGAGCCCGGTTATGTTCACCGAGCGTTGTCTAGTCTCTGGTTAATTACACAGCAGATGGAAGCTCGGGCTAACTTTAATTATCCCGTAATTTGACTTTGATGTGCTGGGGCCCATGTTGAAAGCAGTCATTGGAGAAATTAGAGCGAGAAAGACATAAAAGGGGTTACACAATTAAAAACAGAGTGTGTTTTATGCTCAGATAAATCACCAATTGTGGGATGTTTTGGGACAGACGGCCGCCAGCTTTATCGTCAGATCGAAAAACAGAAAAGGATTCTGGAGACCAGCCATCGTGGCTCTTCCGCCTCTCTCTCTCTCTCTCTCTCTCTCTTCCCATGAATATAATTGGTGCCTTGAATAACAATGGAGGGACAAAAATTGCGGAGATGATATAATGGAAAGGATTAAGCCTCTTTTATCACTTGTTGATTGGTCAAATTATGGGAAGGGTCCTGGAAAGGTCCCGCTTTTCTCAATATTGATTTCTTTTCTGAATTTTTATTCATCAACAAATAATTAATGTCAGCTCCATCAATCAGTTAGGAACATCTCACGGACTTCACTTTTATTGCGTATGCGTAAGTACACATATTTCTTTACCGTGGTGGGGCGGGAGGGTGGGTAGGGGGGGTGGGGGGTTAGGTGTCAACATACGCTCTTCAGCAGAAATAAAATAATTAAAACTTCAAATGGAAATTAAATTTCGTCAATAGTTGTTGGATACCAAATATACCTCATGATTACTTCATACGCAAAATAAACATTAATTAAAAAGTAGAAAATAGTCCCTTGTTATTTAAGCATCTAAATTTAGCAAACGGTAATTAGACAAACATGTTGGTTGCAAGCAGGGTTTATAATTGGCACGAACCGGTAACCTCATGTGTGTATATGTATTCATATATGTATATCTGAGAAACCTATGGTTATTATTCAGAAAGGAAGAGAGATCAGAGGGGCAGCAAAGTGAAGGACAGTGCTGGTCTGGACAAGAGAGGAAAGATGGTGTTGCTATGAAACAGCTATGTGAGAAGTCTGAACACAGTGAAAAAGCTGAACATGGCACAACTGGACCAGAAGAATCCTTGACGGTATTCATATGAATGCAATTGGAGGGTGCTGAAGGTAAACAACAGAGCAACTGAATTTTCTCATGATGGAAGTGAAATGTTTGTTAGAATAGCCAGATAAATGGCTCGTTTAGAGTAAAAGACGATCTGAGACAAGGGTGTGTGATGACGCCGTGGCTGTTTTTTTAATTACTTTATGGCCTGAATGAGGTTTGACGAAAATGGACGTAAGTATTGGCACAAAGCAACAGGATAAGGAAATGAATTATGAATGAAGGTTGGAAGGGTTGATGTTTGCTGATGATTCACTACTGATTTAGAGTAATGAAAAGAAAACTACAGAATTTAGAGCATGAATAGGAGAGTAATTGTGGAAGGAAAAAGAAAACCAGATGGGCTATGTGTCGAAAGCAAGATTTTCAGGTAAACAGAAACAAGAAAGAACAGCATAGCTGAACATGAATGGCGGAAGAATGGAAGTGGTTTGAATTGTGCAGGTATTTTGGGAGTGAATATAACAGGTACTGGTAGGATGAGAGGGTAACATGGTGTGTGCAAAAGATTCACAAGAGTCGCGAAAGTTTGTGAAATCTTAGGTTGAAGTGTTCTAGGAAAGTCGGAAGTCAACTTTCCTTAGGATTAAAGGATGGATGTTGAATTCAAATGGAAAAAGGTAAAAGTTGAGCTTTTGAGATGTTTTCTTTTCATAGTGTAGGAGTTGCAAGATAGGTCGAAAGGTTTAGAAATTCTGGGCTGGAATGTTTTAAAGGACGGGGGAGGGGGGGGGGGGGCATCGGCTGCTCATGTGGACAGAACGAGCTAAGATAAGTTGGTGAAAAGAATTTATAATACTGACACGTTACAAGACAAAAGGAGGAAAGGATAATTTACTAGAAAACACTAAATTGTATGGAAGTGGAGATCCATGATGTACCGGGTTTCACTACCAAGGAAATGAACTTTCTGTGTATGTGTGTGAGGAAGCTAATACTATAGAAGTTCACTGCACAACAGTTCACCTCAGATTCGGCAGTCAAGACTGAATATGGTATTAATCATTCTCTTGTTTTCTCCCCCCAGATGCTGAAGCCTTGCCAAGGATGGGGGGCTTAGGGTTCAGCAACTGGGCCCTGATGCCTGGTGGGAACTGCTTTCTCGATGGGCCTTGGTGCCCAGCTGTTGATTCAACTAAATAAGTCAGCCCTTTTCCTTCTACTAAAAACATTTCATCTTTCTGCCTCTTCCCACTATAAGGTATGGATTCTATGATGATGACTATTGGCTTGGTTTTGGACATAACTTAGACTTATTCTTGGGATTTGGAGGAGGATGAGAATGGACGGCATGCCACCTCACCCGTAGAATTCGAGTACCTGACGTAGAGTACCTGACGTAGTCGAGGGAGGGGAAAGTTTAATGTCAAACCTTAACCTCAGTGCCGGGTCTGATCTCGATGGACATCATGATGCCTTAGCTCTGGAGATAGGGTGTATATCCGGTAATTACCCCTAGGACGACCCTAATTAAAGGGGTGACCCATTCTCTAAGTGTGACTCCATGATGGGTATGGGGAATATCTGGATGAATTCAGTTTTTACATTCTATGGCAAACCCCCCTATTTCTGCTGATGACCCTAAGCTTTCATCAAAGGACTTGTCCACGGAACCCAAACTTCCATTTTTCATGGTCGGTCCCCATGATCAATGTAGTACCCCTGGGCAGAATGACAGACAGACACAGTTGACGACCCAATGCTATGCGAGTAGGTATACGGCCAGGAAATCTCAACAAAAAGCATCTGGGTCCAGTATTGTCACACTGGAGCCATTTGCCATGAAGAAAAATAAAAAGTATGAAATAGCTCCTGGGGTCTTTGTACCCAGTTCTTTTAATAAATACCTGAATTTGAAGCTTGAAGGTGATAATATAGACATTTTTCAAGTACACAGGGAAATCGTGAAATGTGGCAGACAGCCAAAAATAACATCCCAAAATGGAAATATGCTCCTTGTAAAAAGCATCTCCCCAGAGGAGAGCATTAAGTTGATGGGATTGTCAGACCTTGCTGGAGTTACGGTTGAGTGCACTCCCCACACCAGCCTGAACTCCAGCGAAGGCTTGATTTATGCCCCTCAGTTGATGGCTTTCTCTGAGGAGAAACTTTTAACAGAATTAAAAGACCAGGGTGTAATAAAGGTGGAAAGGATGTCAAAGAAGGTTGATAATAATAGAATACTTCAGCCTACTTTAATATTAACTTTTGATACTTTAAGACTTCCGGAATATGTCTCTGCAGCCTGGTATAGATTTAAGATAAAGCAGTACATCCTGAGACCCAGAAGGTGTTTTCATTGCCAGCATTTTGGCCACACCCTACAATCATGCCGATCCGAATTGCAAGAAAATCCTGCCGTCTGTGTCAACTGTGGAGAGGATGAGCATGATATGTGCACCAGGGAACCTAAATGTGTTCACTGTGGGGAGGGACATGCATCGTCATCTCAGCAGTGTGATATATATTTACTCGAAAAAGAAATCCAAGCAATCAGAGTAATAGCAAGAACAACATTTAAGGAAGCACGAGAGAGAGCCAAATCAAAGATTGTAAGACATGGTCCAAGTTTTGTTTCTGTAGAAGCAAAATTAAGAAACTAAAAGAAAGAGACAAATAAAAAAACACAATTTTGGAGCACAAAAGAAGAATCAAATAAAGAATCATTAAAAAGATGGCTAACTGAATCATTTGAGTTAATTGATGATGAGAATGTAAAGACAAAGTTCATTAGAACCAACAAGAAAGACACAAGTATGGAACTGAGTAAAACTGAAGTGTCAGTTGAGACACACCCTCCACCATCTGCCTCTGTGGAGGCAGGGGCAGTGGTTACTGGTCTAGTGCCAGCATCTGTTAGTGCCAACTCCACTTTGGAGGACAAACCAGCAGATGCTGGTCCCCCAGTGCCAGTCCTCGCTGGTACTTCTGACTCATTAGAGGCAGAGCTGGCTGCTGCCAGCAATACAAAGACACTTGAGGTGATCAATTTAGAGAACACCTCTGGTCTCTCCGTCTCGATAGAGATGGAGAATGAAGCAACTAAAATACCCTTCAGTGTCAAAGACATTGAAGGAAAAGATGTTGGCTCTACAAAGGGGATAACTCCACCCAAGAAGTCAACAAAACTATCCTTTAAAATGCCTCCCCCTAGTAGAAAAAAAGAGCTTTCCCAGTATTGTAAAAAGGAACCATAATGATGGTCCGAAACATGAATAAATTCACTTCCATTATTCAGTGGAACTGTCAGGGACTGCGAGCGAAGTATGAGAAAGTAAAGCTTTTGATCTATGAGCACTCCCCTGTAGGAGTATGTTTGCAGGAGACCATGCTAGGTGAATATACACCTTGTCCTAGGGAATATGTTCACTAGAGAATTAAATTTGATCTAGAAGTGGGAATTCATGGTGGATCCCTCATCTACATCCGTCAAGATGCTCCACACTACCAAGTGAAACTAAATACTCCACTTCAAGCTGTGGCTGTACGAATTAATTTATGAAGGCAATATACTATATGTTCCCTTTACATTCCACCCAATAGCCATGTCTCCCAAGAGAACTTAATATACTTGATGCAGCAACTACCAGAGCCATTTCTTGTACTTGGTGACTTCAATAGTAGACATCCATTGTGGGGAGATGTAACATCAAACCAAAAAGGGAATATGATGGCATCTTTAATAGAAAATGAAGATATAGGTCTCCTTAATACGGGAGAACCTACCCATTATCACATTCAGACAGGCACCGTCTCCTGCATCAACCTTTCAATATGTAGCTCCAACTGCAGTGTTGGTTTTAGTTGGAGAACAAGTGATGACTGGCATACCAGTGACCATTCTCCAATTGCGATCAACACCAATGATGGGTCACCTATCTCAAGATCACCATGATGGTGTTTAGAGAAAGCAAATTGGAGAAAATTCAAAGATTTGGAGTGAGTTGGAGGGGGATGCAAAAGATTTGCCAAGTGTAGATGATGCCATTGACCTACTCAATGGAACATTACATACTGCAGGTCTACACTCGATTCCTCGAACTAAAGGACTATTTAGGAGACGGCCAGTACCGTGGTGATCAGAAGACTTAAGGCTGTTACACCGAGCTACAAGGTCATCATTGACCAGGTGCCGTAGACATCGCACCTTGGACAATGTCATAATATAAAAACAGTGTAGGGCACAATTTCGAAAAGCCATGAAAGCTGCCAGAAGACAAGCATGGGCCAGACATGTATCCTCTATTAACAGCAGAACACCAGTCTGTAGCATTTGGGAGAAAATAAGAAAAATTCAGGGTAAATTTACACCCAATCCTCCTCCAGTACTTAAAAGTGAATAATAATCATGTCACTGATGCCACAGAAGTTAGTAATATGTTTTCAGGACATCATTTCAGAATGATATAAGAAAAACAGGTGCTTGACTTTTCATCAAACAAAGCTGAATCACATGATATGCCTTCTTCTGAAAGGGAATTTGACTCTGCTTTAGCTAGGAGCAAGAACACTGCCCTTGGTCCAGATGAGATTCTTTATGAAATGTTTAAACATATTTCAAGGAACACACAACTTTTTATAATCAGTATTATCAATAGAATATGGGATGAAAGCGGCTACCCTAGCACATGGGAATTAGCTACCATGTTACCATTCCTTAAGCCTGGAAAAGATCCTCTCTGTGCAGCAAGTTACTGCCTCATTGTTTTAACTTGCTGTTTATGTAAATTGATGGAAAAGATGGTAAATGTAAGACTGATGTGGTATCTAGAGCACAACAATATTCTAACACCTTCTCAGTGTGGTTTTCGAAAAATGCACTCCACCCTGGACATCTTACTGCAACTTGAAGCCTCTGTCTGTGAAGCCTTTTCCTCCAAACACCATGTGACAGTGTTTTTTGATATAGAAAAGGCATATGACACTTCTTGGAGACAGAGACATGGGATTCTGAAGGCTATGCATAATAGTGGTCTGCGAGGCAAATTACCTTTATTTGTGAAATCATTTTTACATCATAGGTATTTTAAAGTTAAAGTTGGCAGTACTTTGTCAGAGAAAAGGTGCCAAGAAGGTGTTCCCCAGGGCAGTGCTTTCAGTGTAACACTTTTTGCTCTGGCCATGAACAGTGTTGCAGCTGTTATTCCAAGAGAGGTCTTAAAGACACTGTTTGTGGATGACTTGTCAATATCCTTTGCTGCCACCCGGATGATTGTAGCCGAAAGAAAGTTACAATTAACAATAAATAAAATAGTAAGTTGAACTGAGAAACAGAGTTTTAAAATCTCTGTAAGCAAGACTACTCCTGTCCACTTTTGTTGTATCAGGGGAGTGCATCCTGATCCAGACCTCTATTTGTATGGCTGTAGAATCCCATGTGTAGAACAAGCACACTTCTTAGGCCTAGTTTTTGACAGAGATTGACTTGGGTCCCCCACTCATCATCATCATTAAAAGCAAAGAGCCTAGAAGCTCTACACATCTTGAAGGCGCTTTTTCACACCAGTTGGGGAGCTGATAGAACTCTCTTACTAAAGCTTCATAAATCCTTAATCTTATCAAAACTGTCATACAGCTGTGAAGTATATTCTTCAGCTTCCTCATCTAACTTAAAAATTTTAGATTCAGTGCATCATTCAGGTATTCGTATAGCCACAGGAGCTTTCCATTCGTCACCAATATCTAGTTTGCTAGTTGATGCAGGAGAGATGCCCCTTGAACTCTATCGCCACTCATCATTACTTCGGTACTGGTTTGGAGTGCAAAGACTACCCAAATCTCTGGCATTTGCTGTGGCAGATAGAAATATTTTTAACGGTTTTTACGAAAGTCATCCAAGGTATGCCACTCCTTTTAGCTATAGAATTTAAAAAATTTTAGAGGATAAAAATATTAAAAAATTTCCCATTATTCCCTTTGTGTATCCCAGTGCTCTTGTCTGGAGGTTTCCTGATGTGAAATTCTGCAGGTACTTCAATGGAGCAAAGAGGGATAAATCTGATGAGGAAATGAGGGAAATATTTTTAGAGTATGTATCAGAGCATATAGATACAAGTTTTACATTTACTGATGGCTCCAAGTCCAATGCCGGCGTTGGATATGGAGTTTTTAGCGAATCTTTTAACCGAAGAGCTGCACTTCCTTCTGTTGCCTCAAACTTTACAGCTGAATTGTATGGCATCCTAGTAGCACTGGAACACATTGGAACACTCCCAGTGTGTAGCTACACAATATTTTGTGACTCCAAAAGTGCCTTACAGTCTCTGGAAGTCTTTAATACTGATCATCCCTTGGTGTTGAAGATTTTGCAGTGGATCTTCTTGCACCAGTATAGAGGCAGCATTGTTTCTTTTTGTTGGGTTCCTGCCCATGTGAACATATCAGGAAACGAAGAGGCAGACAAGCTAGCCAAATCAGCAGCGCAAACTTTGGTACCGAGAAAATGCCCTGTTCCATTTCGTGATACATTCTATGATATATGGAAATCCATCCAGCATTTATGGGCACTTCAGCGGGACAGAGTAGGCCCCAATAAAATGAAAGAAATTACTAGTCAGACACACCCTTGGAAATATGACCTAATACCAAGGAAGTAGGAGGTTGTATTGTGTAGATTACGTATTGGCCATACGCGTTTAACTCACAGCTATCTGATGGATGGGGAGAATGAGCCCTCCTGTGATTATTGCTTAGTTCCGCCGATCGTTAGGCATTTGCTAGTTGAGTGTCCCAGTCTAGTGGAATTTAGGAATCGTTTTTTAGCATATAGTAATGAAGCAGGTGGTAATTGTAGCATGGCAAAACTGTTGGGAGAAAGCATATGTATTAATAACGTTATCTCTTTTATCAAAGAAGCTGGTCTTCTCAAATATATCTGACAGCTGTGCTGTCTAAGTATATATATATATATATATATATATATATATATATATATATATATATATATATATATATATATATATATATAATATACTGTTACTGTGATCAGATTAATTAACAATTCTTTTTATCAGAATTTTATTTTTATTTTAATCAGAAATTCATTTCATTATTATTAAATCAAATTTATATGTATCTCTTATAAAAATAAAAATATTTTAAATTTTGTTTAATACATTATAAGAGTTAAAAGATCACATTTAGTATTCGGCGTCGGTGACCTTGGTAGTTATGACGCCAGATAACTCACAATCAATCAATCAATCTCTTGTTTTCTTCGGGAGCCAGATCGTATACACACACACACCACACACTATATATATATATATATATATATATATATATATATATATATATATATATGTACTACTCGTGTTAGGCTTCAATTAAATGGAATGGACTAAGTTCCATATTCTGTAATTTCCGAAGTACAAGCTCTCTAAGACATACGGGCTTTAATTGTAAGCCTTAAGAGATCATGGTGGCTGTTCAAAAAACTTCTACATCTGGTAAAAAAAGTGAAAATGACCATTAATTCTCTCTCTCTCTCTCTCTCTCTCTCTCTCTCTCTCTCTCTCTCTCTCTGTATATATATATATATATATATATATATATATAAATATATACGTATATCTATATTATATATATATATATATATATATATTACATTTTATAAAATCTAATTGTCATTTTTACCGGATATATATGTTAATGTAATAGCCACAATGACCTCTTAAATTCTCAAAATTCTGTGCTCTTTTTTGGATACGCTTGTCACTACAAAGCCCCCAGATCCAACTTCAAAGAAATATGAAAGAAATCATGAGTCCGGTAGCGGGAAACGAACCCTCGATACCCCCATAATCACGACGATGGTCACTATGCCGAACCATTGGAAGGGTGACTTCGTCGTGATTATGGTATCGCGGGTTTGTTTTATATATATATATATATATATATATATATATATATATATATATATATATATATATGTATATATGTATATATACAGATATATATATATATATATATATATATATCCCAGTAAAACAAACCTTTTACTGTCAATTTTCGTTTCAGCGGTGAGTGGCCTTAGTTGCCCCAGTGCTTGTCATAATACCAAAAATTCAAATAAAATATTAATCAAATCAAATCAAACTGAGTAGCGTTCAGCTACAGCTCACAAAAGGAGGTAATAAGCAATACATCTGTACGCATTATAATCATATGCATGTGTGTCTGTGTTTATATTTGTACACACACACATTATATATATATATATATATATTATATATATATATATTAAAATGTGTGTGTCTGTGTTTATATTTTGTACACACGCACACATTATATATATATATATATATATATATATATATATATATATATATATATATATATATGTGTGTGTGTGTGTGTACAAATATAAACACAGACACACATGCATATAATTATAGTGCGTACAGTTGTATTGCTTATTACCTCCTTTTGTGAGCTGTAGCTGAACGCTACTCAGTTTGATTTGATTTGATTAATATAGAGTTTTGGCATTATGCCAAGCACTGGGGCAACTAAGGCCACTCAACGCTGAAACGAAAATTGACAGTAAAAGGTTTGAAAGGTATAACAGGAGGAAAACCTCGCAGTTGGACTATAAAACAATTGGTAGGAGATGGCGGACAGTAAGATGGTAGAAAGAGAATATGAACGGAGGTACAGTAAAAGGAATGAAAGTAGTTGCAGCTAGGGGCCGAAGGGACGCTGCAAAGAACCTTGAGTAATGCCTACGTTGCACCGAATGAGGAGTACTGATGGCACTACCCCCCTACGGAGGAACGCCACGTAGTATTGTGCCTATTTATATACCGATAATTACCTTATATTTGTATTCTGTTTCTCTATGTGTTTGTTTCTTTTTGTCAGTATGATGTTTAAACACACCAGTTGTCATAATGCTTCTTGGAATTTCCTGTTCATGATATATAGTTGTTTACCATATGTTAGAGATTATGTGGGAACTGGTTTTCGTAATCATTAATTGCTGTTCTTTACGTTGACTTAACTCCTCCCAACAAAACACAGTGTTGATGAGACTTACATTAGATATAATGATGACAGTATCCTACTCTGATTTATTAGTAAACCATGTGTGGATTCATTCATATCAATGTATATGGGATAATATGTACCTTACCATCTTGGCATACATTATTTTACTTTGATCCAGGTGCAGGTAAACCTTAATTACACTTCTACTGGACTAACTGAAGCAATGGTATACTTCTGAAATAATTCTGCGAAGCAACAATTACGTTTCCTTTGAGTTATGATATCAACGTATGGCGCACTGTAGTTATGTCAAATCTGACTGGCAATAAAAGGTACAGCAATATTAGGAAAACTTGTAATTGTTGACCATGGTGTAATTCGTCGTCTTTTGGCGGGTTTCGTTATTAATAACTGTCGTAGTCTTCATTATTCGCGGAAAAACGGCTACTTGCATTGAAGATATTTATTACACATTAAAAGTCTTGACAGTTTTAGGAATCGTATGAATCATGCAAATAATAATTTTGATAACTACGACCGTTTAAATGGCAATGCTGATCATTGCAAATGGGTAAATAAATCTAATAATTCTACTCGCGTAAAAGGCAAACTTGAAAGCTACAGTCAGCCAAATAGCCAACGAGAGAGCTGCAGTCGGATTAGTAATAGACCAATTAGTCAGATCTGATAAACAACAAACCATCACAGCTGTTATCAGACAAATAATAATAAATATAAAGTTAGCAGTGTTTCAGCCAGGCTTCTCTATATTGTTTCACAACAAACACATTTATAGAGGATAACAGGAAATGATAAAAAGAATATAAAAAATTAAATGTAGTTAGGTTTTTTTTTGTTGAATAGCCCATACAGTATTCTCGTTGTATAGGACACTACTCCAGGATAAGGAAGTCAATCTTGATTTACTAGATCCGCAAAAACCAATAGTAAAATCTCCAGTTATTTGAAAAATCATTTAGTTAAATATCTAACCAATACGCTGTGTTGTTAAGTAATTAAGAAAAATGTAATAAGGTAGTACATCCATTACCAGCAAACAAAACGTCGTATTTGCTCTTCTTCACCAGCTAGATCAACGAAACAAAAGCATACCATCCAATACTACCTGGCAACAACGACAGCAACAACAACATACACTTACTATCCAATACCAACAGCATCAACAATAACATCAACAAACAACCAATTACTATCCATTATCAGTTAAACTGACAATGATAACAGACAACAGTGACCAAATGGATTGACAGCGGTAACATCAGGAGCGTATCTTTTCGATTTTATCAGCAATTTTAGCAGATTTATCAGAAAAATTACAAACAGCATGGTATATTTATTATACAATACCACAGTCTCAAAAAAAAAAAATTATATGTAACACCAGCATCAACAACAACATACTCCTCTATCCAATACCAGGATAGAGGACTATGTTGTTCACAGTCCATTACAGTCTGTAACAACAACATCTACAAACAAAGGAGATTTGAAATGCGTCACCTGCCGGACCAACATTTTTTTTTTAATCTATTATCAGCTGAATCCACATACTGCACAAAAACACGTATTTACTCTCCTTCACAACTGTTCAAGTAAGTATATCTTAGTTTAACCAGACCACTGAGCTGATTAACATCTCTTCTAGAACTGGCCAGAGGGATTAGATATTTTTACGTGGCTAGGAACCAATTGAGTACCTAGTAAAGGGGCCCACAGCTTATTGTGGGATCCGAACCACATTACACCGAGAAAGTAATTTCCAATCACCAGAAACAAATTCCTCTGAATTTGTTTCCCTTAGGCAGAGAGGGAATCGAACTCGGGACTACCAAACTGGTAGGCGAGCACGTAAACCACTCGTCTAACGAGGAACTTCACAACTGGCCAGCAACATTAGGGGCAAAAAATATCATAAGAAGTAACAACATACAAGCAGTATCAAGTCTATTATATTATCGGTTGGATCAACAATACAATAACAATCCATTATTTCCTGGATCAATGACATCGAATGAAATTTACAATCTACAGCCACCTGACTGACCAAAACGACATACCTATACTATAGTAGATTCAACATCAACCATGCATCTGATGTCTAGGCCAGTTCCTTACGACGCTCTGACTGGCTGTTGATAAGCCAATCACATGCAGGGCTGGAATCTCTGTCTCTCTCGAGAGTTCACATGGGCAGGATCTATGTTTCACCTCTCCTGAGGGATACATCCTGCCTATGTGAACTCTTTCGAGAGACTGAGAGTTTCCAGCCCTGTGATTGGCTTATCAACAGCCAATCAGGAGCGTCGTATAAGGAACTGGCCTAGACATCAAATGCACGGTTGATGTGAATCTACTATAGTACTTACTGAATTTAGAACTAAACATTATGATCCATTACCAGCTGGATCAATACCAACAATGTTATTTACAGTGTATCATCAAACGGACCGATCAAAATACCTACTTCAAAAAAGCCCGTTCACGACTGATTACCAGATGGCACAGCGACACCTACGATAATAAAGGTGTAAGACAGTTCTACCATAAATCGGATCGACAGCCGCAACAATAATTTAAATTGTTACCTGCTGGATCGATGATTATAACAACTACAATACAACATTACCAGCTGAATCGACAGAAAGAATAGATTCTTAAGATCCATTACCAGTTGGATAATAAATACAACAACTATATCCCACTGGATTAACCAAAACAACGTACTATACATTCTAACATCCTTTACAAGGTCAATCGACATATCCGGCAGTAATGAAACATTACAATGAACGTGAACAACCTATAAGTTGTTATACATTACAATGCACTTATAATGCACTTTTGCAACTCATTTCCAATTGGATCGACCAGCCATGCAGTCCCGTCAGTTTTCCTCAACATAGAAGAGCAGATTGCAAGCATCGGCAATGATCGAGGTCCATTATAGTGCATAAAAGAGTTTCGTGCCAGTCTGCACAGAACCTAATAAATAAATAAATTAAACTTTAATCCTAACCATATTAACTCTGTAACGCCGGAAACGGGACGTAATTACGGATCTTAAACCGAATTTAGATTACAATTTACATCAATCTCGCTGTGAGTAATGTTGACGGATAAATATGCAACTAATAAGGTACTTTGTTTAACAAATGGGCAGATACTAATAGCAATGAGGTTCCTGTTTGCTTGAGGGGAGAGAGAGAGAGAGAGAGAGAGAGAGAGAGAGAGAGAGAGAGAGAGATTAAATCTCGCTAATGAATAAAACAGTATTCATGAAGCGCATGATAATGAAGACGGATTTACTTCCAAAAAGAGGCGACCTATAAATTGCAGCGGAAAAATGACGAAGGGAGCACCGGCGTTAATAAGGATATATTCATTTTTATGCGGGACGCTTTATGTCATAATGTAATCACAGAAAAAAGAGCGGCAATTATTGAGACACTGACTTAAGGTTAATCCGACATTAAAACCATTGACCTGCGCCGAAATTATCTGGGAAGCGAAGGAAAGCAATTTGGAGCCACGAAAGGTCCCTGCCGCCGGCGCATGATGTATAAGCAACATCAATTGCAGTTATCACAAGCAAAAGGGAATTCATCAGACGGGAATTCCATTCCGCCTCGGATATTTGTATTCGGATGATTTGGCGTTTTAGAAAGAGAGAGATTGGAGTCTGTAATCGCCCTTAAACAGGTTGTGGCGGAGCGATTTGGGTAGTCAAACGAGCGTCTGTAACGGAACGGAAAAAGAGCGCGTGGGAGAGAGAGGAGAAAAAAAATCTAATCAAGCGAGCATTTCTGTCTTCAGACGTATCCGTCTCAATCTAGGATCATTCCGCAACGGTTCCCTGTCACATTAGAGGTCAAATCCCTTCTGGTAATACGTCTTCTCTTGTCAAAATTACAGGGATGATGAAAAAGCTAAATATAACGCATGATCCTTCCGCAGCCCTTTATAAATCACGTCAAAGGCCGCTCCCCAGAGGCGTAGTGACAATCACTAAGCCGACCTCTAATACACCATCGCGCCAATAGCAACAACAGCCATAATCGCCCTTCAGAATACCCAGAATAAAGCTTACTACGTGACCCATTGACGAGGGAAATTGTTTTTCCCTCGTGAAGTTTTGCTGCCTCGTCTCCACTGCACAGACAACGGTGACGTCTGCCGCTGAATATCAGAATAAAAAAAGGTGTTCGACCTTTTTCGTTTTCGTCCGTCTGACCTATTAATTCTTTCGCAAAAGTCTCCTGGAGAAATGAAATGGGTAAAATGATGATGTCCCCACTCTCCCAGATTGCCAAAGACTGCCATAAGGAAATGCTTTCATCTTATTTTGTGCCCGAGTTCCCCCTAAAAACAGCTGTCAAGAGGGAGAGTGAATTTAAGAAAAACAAAATATATTTTTTTAAGTTACCATATACACTTACATATGTATATATATATATATATATATATATATATATATATATATATATATATATATATATGTGTGTGTGTGTGTGTGTGTGTGTGTGTGTGTGTGTGTGTGTGTGTGTGTGTACAAGAAGAACTGGAAGACCAAGACCTAACTGAATGAGATCTAATGGGAGGTTGGGGGGCGGCTCGCTGGAGATCTGTGGAAGATAAAACACAGGAAAACTGAGTGGCAGAGTTTCACAGAGGCCCTTTGCGTTACGAGTGGATGATGATACCTCTGGAGAGCACAGGTGTACAGAAGTAACTTCTGACCCTGTGGTTCAACCCAGACTCAGGGGCAGTTGATCAGTTGCTGTTGTCTCCCGTTTTCCTGATGCCACCTTATCTTTCGGAAATATCTTAGTAGGGAATATGATATGTCAATATAATGTATATTTCCACATATATATATACACGCATTAAGCTCCAAATGTCCTATAATATCTAATTCGCTTTATCTCCTGATAGCTCTGTGTGGTTAAAAGCACTTCACTGTACGTCCTGATTTCTTGGTTCCGAAGGTTCGCGCCCGTGAGCCGACGAAATTATCATCAACTAAAAAATTCCCCTTCGGTTAACATTTATGAAAATATATTAATTCCGAGGTAGATCGAATTAGATATTAAAGGACATTTGTAGCTTAATGCCGTATAGTTATGTGAATCGCGGTGATGTGATAAGACTCAATATATATATTAATATATATTATATATATATATATATATATATATATATAATATATATATGTGTGTGTGTGTGTGTGTGTGTGTGTGTGTGTATGTGCGTGTGTATGTATATATATACATTATATATATATATACATATATATATGTATATATACATGTATATATATATACATACATATATATATATATATATATATATATATATATATATATATATATATATTACTTATTGCGGCATGGAAAAGACGTTTTCAGTAGAAAACAAGCTAGCAGTTTTATCACAATATTCAATCTAGGTTAAAAGGCTGATACAGTGTGCTGCTTATAATCAATTATATGTTCACTATCTCAGGTGTACATTAGCACCTCTTCACGAATACTATGCTGCCAACCTCTGTCTTCCTTGGAACTATATATTTTTATAAACACACAATCTATTTGTAATACACAAACTATTCCATGACCTTACAAATTCCACTGTATCCTTATTGTTCTTGCTCGCAGAGACATTTTCCCATATATCCCATCATATATTTATACATATTAAATATAGTATATATATATATATATATATATATATATATATATATATATTAATACGAGTAAGCAACCTAGTTTCTCGTAATCACCTCGGCCACACAGAATATTGCCATTTTCATGGATGGCCGGTAGTTTCCAAAATGGGATTATAAACATTGACATTTAATTGCTTGATCACATTGGAATTCCTCACTCTCTCTCATTTCAAGTGAAAATATAGAAAACAAGCCGTAAGTACTGAGATACACAATTTTGTTGTCTGGAAACATCCAAGATCGATGTCACAATACCACTATGGGCACCAAAAAGCCAAATATTTATACTCTATGTTCATTTTGGGTAAAATCTCCTTTAATACATGGACTTGGGGTCATTCCAGCTTTATTACGTTATTTTTATATGTGGGATATTAACTAAATCCGTCTTAACTTATTTCCATCGTCATTTAAACAAGTAAAAAATACGCCGAAGGCTCTCCGGCGCAATCGAGTTTTCTGTGCATAGTATAATCAAGGCCACCAAAAATAGATTTATTATTCGGTGGCTCGGTATAGGGCTGCATGAGCCGCGGACCTTGAAACTTTAACCATGGCTCTCTGGTAACCAGGCCTATATCGTTGCCAGGAGCACGATTATGGCAAACTTTAACCTTAAATACAATCAAACTACTGAGGCTAGAGGGGTGCAAATTGGTGTTTGATGATTGGAGGGTGCATGATCAACATATTAATTTGCAACACTCTAGCCTCAATAGCTTTTAAGATCTGAGATCGGGCAGAAGAAGTGCGGACAGAAAAAAATGGGTAATTAGCTCAATGAAATAACATAGTGTCAGTGCACTACCAAGGTACACTGGTTGACATTATGACTGAGACTCAGCATGGGGTTCAATGCTAGCCATGCCATCAGTTTCCCCAATAGTGTTTAGTTAACCCAGTTCAAAGTTAAACAACTGCACCTGAAATGACAGATTATGCCAGTGCGGAAGAGGTGTACAAGACAAAAGAAGATGCCCCATGTGCAAACTTCACACACAGCGCTAAAAAGGCAGGTGAAGAGGATGCGTAGAAATTTAACAGACCAGCATCAAACAAAGATTTACGATTGGCCATAGCACTGCCTTTACATGAAATCCTGCAACGATGTACCATCAACTTACCGAAGGAGAAACTTTTGGCCAAGCTTAGTGCTGGAAATATTGTTTTCCAGGACCATATGTATCACCTAGCTTGTCTAACAGGTGTTTACAATAGGAATAGCCAGGTCAAATTTCAAGAAAATTGGAGATGATTATGTGCAGTACAGAGAAGAAGCATCTGCCTAAGAGTTTGCTGAGCTTGACATTTATATACAAGAGAAGCAGCTGGCAATTTCACGATGGTAGAACTTTATTTGTACAAACAAGGACTGGAATAGTCAAATGCTGATGCTTCCTTTGTGCAACGAACACTGTTTAAAGAACAGATACTTACCCATATCCCAAAACTAGAGGCTTTCTATAAGAGGAGAGATTTGGCTTGCCTACAAGGGGAAAGTGAGAGACGCACTAATCATGGTCAAAGCAACCAAGCTATTCAGGAAGCAGATGCTTGAGCATGAGACAGAATTTAATGGAACTTTTAAAGCAGACACTAGAAGAGAATCTGTGTCACCAAGTTTGCCAACATTTGTAAGTGTGCTGCAAGATGGTGGGGATATGAAATCCTAACTTAAATATGGATCATCATCTATTGATCCAGATTTAGCACGAATTTTGTACTTCAACTGTTGCAAGACTCCATCATCTTCAACAGTTACCAGACATTCCAAGTCAGGAGAACCTTCGTTTCCAGTACACCTGGTCTTTGCAAAGACCGAAAATGTCAATTAATTGATACATCTCACCAACATGGAATATGCATCAGATATGACAGAATTCTGGAACTGATAGAAAGGTTATGAGAAGCAGTTGTAGCAAAATCGAAAAGGGTTCTTTACAACTTGCACTGTTGGCATTTTGGACCATAATCCAAATGCCACCACAACAGCACAAATATCCTTTGATGGGATAGGGGTGTTTTTGTTCCGACATCCAGGATGAGGTCAGAAACTCGGTCTAAATCACACAAAGTGGAACAAAGTTTAAAAAAAAAAATTATCTTCCTGAATCTTAGTAACACAAATGTATAACCTGCTCAATTTAAACATGAACATACCCTCCCTTCATCCAGTGGAATGTGAGACATCAAGTTGTTCTACCTAAACGCATTTCTCTTTAATATGAATGGCTTGAGAAAGTCAGTCTGTTGGACAAGGGTGAAAATGCTGTATCTATTCTTAGGCAGCAGCACATTATGCTTCTCTTAAGCAACAAGTGCTCTTTGAAGCAAGCTTCTCATCAATGTTGCCTCTTTTTCAAGCGTCAGCTCATTAAGTTGCAATGATCAAACATGCCATGGATACTGCAAGAGCAACCATACAGTTTCTCAATCCTGGGCAAACCCCTGCTCTAGCAGCTAATCAGTAACCATCTGCAATTGCCAAGCACATCCAATAGGAATGGACTTTGCAGTGTCGTGATATGGTTATCATGTTTGGGGGCTGTATTTAAAAATGGCAGCTTTCGAAATTCTTGGTAAACTCTTGAGAGACAGTGGCTGGACTGCTGTTCTTGCAGAAGCAGAAATAGCTACTCCTGGAACCGCAGATTAGCTTATCGCTGCTTCATATTATGTGAAAATGATATATCACGGGACAGGTTGCAATTAATATCAGCTACACAAAGCCACCTTTATGCGATATATCCAGGAAGCAGAAGAAAGTGAGCTAGGTTTTGAAAGCTGGATCAGAAAACAACCCAAACAAATGAGCAACCCTTCTGAAGAAGAATCATTGAATCTGACAACGCTAGACAGTCGAAGCTTCATTGGATCTGATTTCACTAGATATTCATGAAATTATGGACAGCAAAGTTGCTGAATCCTTGAGATCTATATAGAGCATTGGAAATGCACAATTTGCAAACGTTATTGAGACTCAAGAAACCAAGCAGATTCTATGAGCCAGTACAAAAGACCAAAACTTTACTGTTTCGTTGCAAGATTCTGCTACAGAGTGAAAGTACAGTCACTGCAGACGATAAAGGAAGACTGTAATCTATTCTCACACTTCTTCATCTCATGCTAGAACAGACAGTATGATTTAAAAGTATTCTTTCAACATGAAAATCAAAATTCCCCATCATCACTGGCACTGAATGGGTTAGTTGCATCAGGGCACCAAGTCACAGCTGTTGCCTCTATTAAAATGGTATGCAACAAACATCCATGACAAAGAACCTGCCACTGATGTTATCATAATGGATGGTGCT
Organism: Macrobrachium nipponense; assembly: GCF_015104395.2. NCBI lineage: Eukaryota > Metazoa > Arthropoda > Malacostraca > Decapoda > Palaemonidae > Macrobrachium > Macrobrachium nipponense. The sequence goes on from NC_061087.1 coordinate 7,338,458, forward strand.
CACTTGTAAATGCTGTAAGACAAACCTAGAGATCTAATTTCAGTCTTATGCAAGGATGTGTTTCTGTCCCAGGTACAGAAACATACAGAAATACAAACAACCACACACGGTATTTGATGTATATAGGGCAGAGTGATCAGCACTGAAAACCCTCCCGGGAATAAGGAAAATTTCCTCAGGAATGACCAGAACAAAACTTAACTATTTACATATTGGCAAACATATCACCGTTTCACCTTAAACAGATGATACACAATGCATTACTGTCACCAAAAGGGATGCTGCAATTTGTAGCAAAGTTGAACAAGACACTGCACTGCTGACCTACAAGGCTGCATTTATGAAGAAGCAGATACTACAGTCTTTTTGCATGTGCATATGCTGCAAAGCATGAAACCATCTCAAGCGCAACCATATGCAGTTCAGACACTGTTGCTGTCTTCATATCAGTATTTAACATGAAAAAACTGGTTTAAACAAACTACGGATTAAATCTGGAGGAAGAAAAGACATGAGTGGATGCTTGTTCAGGAAACTGCTGCATCCATGGGACCATTAGCCTCAGCCCTTAATAATTTTTTCAAGCATTTAGTGAGTGACACTATATGCCTTTCATGGAAAAGTGAAGAAGTCTGCATGGAAAACATGGACTGTGTTTCAGCATGTCACACCAGACTTTCTCAAGCCAAGTTCAAAACCAGCAGCTGTAGGAGATAAAGATTTAAATTAGTATAGACTTGATCTCTTTAAATGGATGCAAATACCTTATGATTGTATCTCTTGTACTGCTCTTAGAAAGCATTTCAAGAGAGTTGCCTTTCAAGCAGGGCACATTTGGAGCCAATCTTCAGTATACCATCCAGCAGTGCCCAGTCCAAGACACTAGGGATGGCACTGATGGTGTCTGGCTTTCATATAAGACAGATCTGCAAGCAGTAGCAGAATCTTGGCAAGAACTCAAAAAGTGTAAATGTAAGAAGAAATGCCATGGCAGGTGCAACTGCTACATCTCTGGACTTAGCTGCACAGCTCTCTCTAGCTGCATCAACTAAAAATGGTGGCCATATTGGAAAAGTGGGTTCATTTGATCTCTTAACAGTAAAAATGTCAAAATATGAATTCACAATCATTACTATATGGACCGCATGCAATTTTTGAAAGCTTAAGTAATGGAAATATTCAAAGCATAGTCAACTTTACCATCAATTTGGAAGCACGTCACCCATCTTGAAAATAGCCATATAGTGAGGTGGCCGGAGGTTAATTTTGATTTATGGGAATAATTTGAGCTCTTATGCCAAATCTGTTGTGATGCACATATCGGATAAGACTATGTCAGATCAGGGCCACTTTGATTTGCAATCGAGCTGTATCATGTATGCAAATGTCAGTTATTTTACTGAAAATACTATCATTAACTTTTTTTTGTGCTCATGTGCAAGCCTTAGGCACATCACAGCATCAAATGTAAACCACCTCTAATACAAATATTGTCAAGAAATGATATAAAAAATAATTTTCTAAACTTCACGAGATCTCATACTACATGATTTCGCGTTTTTTAAAGAATCTGTAGTATATTTCTATATGCTTATAGAGAATAAATACAAAGAAATAAAAGTTTCTCCTTAACTCGTGGATTGAAAAGTTAGGAAATAGATATAAAATACATTTTCAAGGAAGGAAATTGTTTAAGGAACAGTACCTAGGTATCGTATTTCTCCGATATATTGAAACAAAAATAAATTATGTAAATAAGAATCTTTCTTACGCTTAACCCATTCTGAAATTAATCTTATAAAATATCATCGTTACCAAATTAAACTACACTAATATATTAATATATATATATATATATATATACGTCTCATTAAATATAAAGGCCACCTCGGTGGCATTAATCCTAACGCTTATTTGTTTCAATATTTGGTAATACTTCTCTCCCTGTCACCCCCGGGGCCCTATTATCCCAATTATTTGCCCTAAATTCGATTTCTATCTCTCTCTCTCTCTCTCTCTTTTAAGGGTAGGAACACATTTCAACTGTTCTTTAGCACTGACAAAAGCAAAATTACCTGAGTCGGAAGAATGACAACATGGCCACGCCCACTTTTGGAAAGCAAGTTGAACAAAACCTAAAACATATTTCGCAATTCTTGGGAACCTTCTTTCTTCATAATAAATTCAGGTGATCTTGAAATAATAATAACATGCAATCTCCTCAGCAAATTAACGATAAAAGCATTCATCACTCAGCTAAATAATCTAGTCTAACCTCCATAATCCTCAACAACGCTATCATATTTACATTTCACGAAATACGGTCTAGTTTCAATCAGTGCATAATTCTGCAGCATGAATCTTGGAACAAAGTTCTCCCAGTCCGTTGACACAAAAAAATTTCATCACTAGAAAACCAAAACCATTACGATATAGATTTTTTTTTTTTCTTGTAACTGGGAGTTAGGTAAACAAGATACTTTTTTGCCATCCGGTAACCCAGAGCCGGATAAACATTTATCATTACTCGGTAACAGGCTGCCGGGTAAACATAACATTTACTACTTGGAAAATAAAACACTCCAATGAAAAAAAAAATACTTCAAGAACAAAACTGAGTATTCAGAGAGTGCTTCAGAAAGAGACGCGAAAAGAACAAGAGTTCGCGAAAGGCGAAACTTCGCGAGGCCAACAGCGGCGCACGGTAGGAAACCACGAGCGGATACAACGGTCGCTTCCGACGGACGGAAACCAATTAGCCAAACAATTAGCGATCGCCGGGATAATGCGGCTCCCTCTGGGGTGTGAGGGGGAGAGAGAGAGAGAGAGAGAGAGAGAGAGAGAGAGAGAGCACAAGGGCTGGGGGAAGCTTGAAGGCTTTAATAGCAGATTGAAATCTGCAGGTTGGACGGATTAAAACGCCCCTTACGGTGGATTATCGTGGATATTTATGAATGGCTTGATGGTGCTTTCGCTCTAATGGCGGTGACGCTGATCGTCCAGTTTGATTTTAATTTTCCGGGAGGGAGGAAGAAGAGTGTCACTGAGGGTGATAACGAGTGAAATTTAGAATGAATGGGAGTGGGTAGAAAATATATCAATTGGTGTGGGTCGAAATTATATCAATTAATTCATAAAACAGCCATTTAAGTCTTTCTGATGAAAAACTGCATTGGCAAGCGTTTCCTTCACATCTGAAAAATCCGTTACTGTTTTCGCAATAAATTAGCCATAAACAGAAAATGCTCTCTCTCTCTCTCTCTCTCTCTCTCTCTCTCTCTCTCTCTCTCATATATATATATATATATATATATATATATATATATATATATATATATATATATATATTCCAGTAAACAGAAATTTGGTGCGAGGACAAGGAAAATAAGGTATTGTCCTTCCCTTCACACCAAATTTAATATATATATATATATATATATATATATATATATATATATATATATATATATATATATATATATATATACACACACACATATATATATATATATATATATGTGTGTATATATATAATATAATATATATATAATATATATACTATATATATACTATATATATATATATATATATATTATATATGCGCAGGAATATGAAGAACCACAGCCAGCCTTTAGGAGGTGCAATCAGCTAAAGTGGGTGTCTTGGCTGATTGGTGCTGACTCGGATCATAATTACTAGGCCCGTGGATTTCTCCCGGTCTACCTCCCGCCATTCCATCCAGTTGCTATCAAGTACCAAGAATCTGCTTGAATCAACGAAAAGGCATACGGTTAGCACCTTCATCCCTAAAGACTTGCTTAGGAACTGTAAGGCTGTAACCCTTCTGGCGACACTCCTTACCCCCCCAAAAAAATAAAAATAAAATAAGTATCTCTTCTCTTCAGAGGTATATCGCTCCAATATGTATTGGGCTTCTGTTTCCTATTAATTGTCTGGGGTATGGTTGTTAAGTCTATCATAATGACAACGCGACCAACACCAATCAGCTACCTCCAGGTACATACTTACACTAAAATTTAAGGGTGGCGTGCTCACATGCGAACACATATTATATATATATATATATATATATATATATATATATATATATATATATATATATATATAATTAAAAATCCTAAAGCCATAGAATGAGTGTGGTATCATTAGCGAAACAAAGAGGTCACCTGAAGAACACTTCATGATTAATTTTTATATGAGAAAAGACTTATTGGCTGACTGACTGACTGATTTGTATCTTCGACTAGCACCAAATACAAACGACTTGCTAAGGAAAATATCCAGAATATAAAGCAGAAAAAAAGCCATGGAAGATGGAAGGGAACCAAAAAATAACTTAATAGAAGTTAGTTGCTTTGATATAACATACATTAGTACCAAATGAATAACTCAACTAAACAAAATAAAAGCACATAAGAATTAAAGGCTGAAATCAGAGGACGAGATAAAATGAGACAAAGTGACTGTCATAAAATAAATGACTATAGATATAAATAAAAAAATTAAAAGAAAGTAACAAAAAATAAGCCGTTAAGAGGAATGACAGAGACAGAGCAACCCGGTCAGGCCTGATATGTCAGCAGTAGTTAAGCTGACGGTGTTAGAAGTAATGACATGAATCTAATTTTTTTTCGCTCTATGAATATTTCAATGTGATGTGTGATATTAACGATTACAGCACTTACAAAAAAATAAATAAATAAAAAGATAATAAAACTTATTTCTTTGAATGCAAAAGCTATAAAATCTATGCCAAAGGCCAAGCGCTGGGACCTATGAAGTCATTCAGCGCTGGAAGGGATATCGACGGTTAGAAGGTTTGAAAGGTGTAACAGGAGGAAAACCTTGTAGTTGCACTATAGAACAATTGCTAGAGAGGTTGGAGAGTCAGATAGAAGAAAGAGATTATGAACAGAGGTACAGTAAAAGGAATGGGAGAGGCTGTGCCTAGGGGCCTCAAGTAATGCCTACAGGGCACCACACGGTGTACCCAAATGGCACTAACACCCTACGGGGGAAATGGTATTTTTGGAAAAGAATAAAATGAATAGTGATGATATCAGCATAGGAATTTAGCAGTGCTGAAACGATAATAAAGATAAAGCATAAAAATAACAGACCGAGCACTTCCGTCATCTTCAACTAAGAAATGTGACGAGTTCTTCTCGAAAAAATGCACCTAGAGCTGTTAAATGTAAATTGAAGAAAAAATATGAGTGTTAACTAGATGGTGAAGAATTTTCTGCGTGCTACAACAAAGAAATGCAGCATTTTCCACACCTTCTGTCAAAGAATCTTTTTAATTGAATTGATATAGAATTTAGGCCAAAGGCCAAGCACTGGGACCTATGGGGTCATTCAGCGCTGAAACGGAAATTGACAGTAAGAAAGTTTGGAAAGTTTAACAGGACGAAAACCTCGCAGTTGCACTATGAATCAATTGTTAGGAGTGAGTGGAAAGTAAAATGGAAGAAAGACAATATGAAAGGAGGTACAGTTAAAGGAACGAAAGGGGTTGCAGGTAGGGGCCGAAGGCACGCTGCAAAGAACCTAAAGTAATGCCTACATTGCAAAGCATGAGGTGCACTGATGGCACTGCCTCCTTACAGGAAACAATTTTGTCAAGAACTCTCGGTTAAAAAGAGAAAAATTCCTGAAAGCTCTCTGTAGAGATTCATAAAAAAATAGATGCAATCAAACATAACGGTGGATTTAATTTTCCAATTCTCTTTGTTTTAACAAAATAGAGAAAAGATAATGCTCTATCTCCCTCTTTTTCAAATGTACAAAACTTTAACTCTTGGCCTTACGAATTATACATCCTGCAAACCATCGCTAAATAAATCGTATTTCAGATGAAACGTTGATCGTTAATGACCAATATATCCTGGACATTATTCTCATTAATAATAATCATTTGGCATAAAAGAAAGGAATGTTAACAAACGATAGAGAGAGAGAGAAGATGCGAGGAGAGATGGAACCATGCGGAGGCGAAAGAGAGAGAAGTTGAAGACGAGATGAGATCAGGATGAGAGAGCGAGAGAGAGATTAATTTCGAGAGAGAGAGAGAGAGAGTATTTCGGTTTTTGCGACAATATTTAGGACTATGAAGAGTCTGCAAGCCATGGTGTTACAAGAATCAATGCATATGCATATATATGTATATATAAATATATATACATGTATAATATATTGATGTATATATACATATATATTCAATTTATATACTGTAAGGTTTGCTGACAGTTTTTTTTTATTATTAAACTACCTTGTTATGATGTTTGCCTGATCTTTGGTATTTTGTTAATTGTTTACCCGTTCTTTTGTTTTTTTGTATGGAGAGACGAGGTGTCGTTCGTCTCTCTGTTCTGATTTCAGGCAGTCAGGTTTCAGGCAGTTCACCAGCCCAGTTCAATAGTTCAATAAGGAAAATTCAGTAGTCAGCAGCAGTCCAGTTTCGAGAATCACCTTATTGAGGATAGATTTTGGCGATGGTAACCAGTGGACATCCGAGGAGGACCTTGACCTGGTTCCAGAGGGGATGGATCGGCATGGAAATGATCGATGGTGGCTCCTGAGGATTTTGTTCCCGAAGTGGAATGAGAGAGACTTGTGTAGTTCTCGGGTCTTCCAGAAGGTGTTTCTTCCGAGGCAGTTGAGAAGCTGCAGTCGTCATGGAGGTTTCTCTCTCTCTCTCTCTCTCTCTCTCTCTCTCTCTCTCTCTCTCTCTCTCTGCAAATTGGTGATTCGTGTAGTCATTAGTATGACTGTTATCTGCTGTTTTAGAATTGATTGTCATGAAGAACGACTCTTACTATTATTAATGTTAAACTCTCTGCTGTTATTTTTCATTTTGTTTGCTGCTGTTAATGGCATTTGTGCTGTGAAAATTGTTTAATTTTTATTTCTTTTGCCATTGGTGCAGGTTTTGTAATAATTTTCATTCCTGATGCACAATGATAATGCCTTTTAATATTTTTTGACTGCTGCTGTGAATTTTTCTTCTGTTATTTTGCATTGTGCTGCCGTGGAAGAGTAAAATTTAAGACTATGGGCGTGTTATGATTGATTGTTTCATGTTTTGCTGAGCTGCGTTGTCTGAAACCTGTATTCAATTGTAAGATTTGTATATAGTAAATCTGTTTAATGTTGTTTTCGTATTTTCTTTGGCTCCCTTCTCCTTGAGTTTGTTCCAGTCCCTTTCAGTCCACTCTTAGTTCTCAATGCTTATGGTTTAATAATTTTAAGGATCCTGACGGCCCTACTGATACGGAATTCGTAAGAATACACGAAGGTAAATCTAAAAAAATAAACGACAAGGAACCAAATACATAAGTGTACTTTACACAACTTGGAGGGAAAGATTTCCATTATGAGAAATGAGTCACCCACTGAAAACTATTATAATTTAAAGTATTTAAATAACACATTTTAAATTCACTCCATAGTATTCATGTGAACATATGAAACAGAAAATGTGAGTTATATAACACAGTAGCCTTTTAATATAATTCTCAAAATTATAACTAAGGAACAGTTTAAGATTGTAGGATATATTACAGTAATTTTCATGAAAATAAAAGAAAACGGATGAACCTCGCTGTCTCGTAAGTAAAAATAAAAATTCAACGGTGGAAATATTGCAGTTTGTAACTCATGCGCAAAACTATCTAACAGATAACCGGGCGGAAACTTTTTAAAAGCAATCCATTAATTTCTTTATTTGAATCCTAAGTAGCAGTGACACTTAGAGACTTTGAAAGGCTCGTTCTTCCATCATGATTTTTAAAAATCCTAACTTTGGAAGCTACAGATTCGAAAACATTTTTGTTTTTAGGTAGCAGTCCAGAGAACGAAGAATGAATAAACGAGCTGGAGAGATGCAACGCCAATTTGGTTGTAGTTTCACGTTTTTCACTACACTCTTATTCATCTAGCATTTCCTCACTGCACTTATACCTCTCACTCTATTTTCTTGACTGGGCCACTTCTCTCTTTATTATCGATTATTCAGTTTTTTTGTGTTTTTTTCTTATACTTCACCGCTAAAAAACCTATAACTTTTCCACTTACATAAATGGACATTATTCCTATTCTGATCCCAGGCCAAGGAGCAATAACCAGCACGGGTTATTGCTCCTTGGCCGCCTCAACCTGTATGTAAAAATCCCTTATAGGGGACTAAAAGGACTATTTAGACCAGAACTTGTCTTGTCTTAACTTGTTTTGATACGTCTCGAACTAGGTTCTGAGACTCAGAACAACGCAATAATAAGAAAATCATGGAACAAACATTTTTCTCAAGATTCCCTACGCCACCCTGCACGGCTCCCCCCCCCCGGCCCCCACCCTCACGCAATTAAACTTAGCTTTTCTTATTACACTTAACGTTCATTTCATGTTCTTACGAAATCTGTCCAATTCAATTTCTTTCAAGGAAAAAAAAAATCGTATAATAATTTTCTTAACGAGAACGAACCGTAAAGATGATGCCCCGAAAGACGTTAGTCGATGGACTAGTACCGAAACTGCGCTGTTTTCACAGATGTAAGAAGTTTATTAAATATTCGTGAATAACGCATTATATGGAAGGAAGTCGGCTTGCTGCACTTTTTTGTTTGTGTGTGAGAGGCGTCCGCGAGTCGACTGAGTTTTTTTTTTTTTTTTTTTTTTTTTTTTTTTTTTTTTTTTTTTTTTTTTTTTTTATTAGGTTACAGTTTGAATTTGAAGTGCACAGCTGCCTTACCTTGTAAGTTTTTTTTCTTATTTTTATCTTTGCATGAGAACGGGAGGACTCATACGGCTGACGCCTAATTAATTAATAGAGCAACATCTGCGAGTTAAAACTTCCAACGTGCTAACTACTTCTGCAATACCGAGAGTCTGGTTTAGGCTGTTAAGTCTCGGAGCCAATCTGACACTAACAATATATAAATTATTTAGCTTAATCCACAACGAATATAAGGTTCAGTGAGGATTCCTTTTCATGAAAAATGCTACTATACGACTGTAAAAATCAGAATATGTAAAGTTATAAACATTATGAGACCGACAAAGAGGAAAATGTAATTACTGATGAAATCCAACGTAATGCGAAAAAGCATTCCGATGATGATGATGATGATGATGATGATGAGAGAGAGAGAGAGAGAGAGAGAGAGAGAGAGAGAGAGAGAGAGAGAGAGAGAGAGATGACTTGAAATCAGTTAAAAAGATAGAGAGAGCGGAGAGAGAGAGAGAGAGAGAGAGAGAGAAGAGAGAGAGAGATATGACTTGAAATCAGTTAAAAAGAATTTAGAGAAAGAAAATAGAAAAAATTACTTGAAATGTTAAAGAGAACTAACAGAACGAGAGGGAGAAAGAGAACTGAAGAAATGACAGGGAATCTATTTTAAAAAATCCAAAGAGAGAGAGAGAGATGACTTAAAATCAGTTTAAAAGAATTCAGAGAGAAAGAAAATGGAAATGACTTTGAAAACTTAAAGCCAACTAACAGAACGAGAGAGAGAAAGAGAACTGAAGAAATGACAGGGAATCGCTTTTAAAAAATCCAAAGAGAGAGAGAGAGAGAGAGAGAGAGAGAGAGAGAGAGAGAGAGAGAGAGCAAGGACTTGAAAATAGTTCAAAAAAGAATTCAGAGAGATAGAAAAATGGAAAAATAAAAAAATGATTTGAAAACTTACAGCCAACTAACAGAACGAGAGAGACAAAGAGAACTGAAGAAATGATAGGGAATCGCTTTTAAAAAAATCCAAAAGATAGATAGAGAGAGAGAGAGAGAGAGAGAGAGAGAGAGAGAGAGAGAGAGAGGACTTGAAATCAGTTAAAAAAGAATTCAGAGATAGAAAATGGAAAAAATGATTTGAAAACTTACAGCCAACTAACAGAACGAGAGAGAGAAAGAGAACTGAAGAAATGACAGGGAATCGCTTTTAAAAAATCCAAAGAGAGAGAGAGAGAGAGAGAGAGAGAGAGAGGACTTTAATTCACTTAAAAAGAATTGAGAGAGAAGGAAAGTAGAAAAAATGACTGGAAATTAGCTAGAGAACTGAGAGACAGAAAGAGAAAGAGAACTCAAGAAATGACAGGGAACCACTTATAAAAAATCGAGAGAGAGAGAGAGAGAGAGAGAGAGAGAGAGAGAGAGAGAAAACTGGGGTGGTTTTGCACATCTAGCGTATCGCATTTCAAAATGAATATCATTAGCGGACTCTAAATAAAATTAACTTATAATAAAAAAAATATTCCCATATCATATTCCACGCTGTATTTATAATGATATTTCATGACGGATCATAAGCCCAAAATGTGTGTCCGTATTTACCGTTGTATTATATTACATATAAAATGGCATGAATACATTTCAATGGTTTTTTCCCCGGGGCAATATATATGCAATGTTATAGAAACCCTTTGTTGATAGCAACATAATGCACTATTTATTTAGTATACTAATTACATGTAGTTGATAATATCCCGTCAGCGGATAGGGGAAGGGGGTTGGGAGGTAAGGGAGGGAGTTGGGAGACGGGGGAGGGGGGGGGGGACATGAACGTTTAACCTTTTTCGTTCATCAGGATTTACTTTTTAGTAGTTTTCAATAAAATTCACAATTGCTTGTGGTTCCCATGTCGTGTCTCAGCGTCCTGACTGCTTGTCTTAATAAACATAGAAAAGACGGTATGTTAATGCATGTCTGCTGGATCTACGTACTTATATACCCCGAAGAAGTGTACGCAATACACGAAAGCGCTTGGTACCTGGTCTTTGATTTTTCACCTTTCATGTGGCTACTTACGTACGTATATACCAATGAAATATACCAATGAATGGAATCGATCCACACACACACACACAAACTTCTGCTGAGTAAATAATTAAAGTATCAATAACAAGAGTAACGGCAATCATATTAATATACGTTTCATAAACCAAAAAACTTTCCACGTAACGAGTTACAAATCAGGTGTATTTAATAATAATTGGACGTATCATTCTCCATTGCGCAATATGTAATAAATTTCAACGTTATAAGGTCGTAAGAAAGTTTTGAAACTGTTGCGGAATTAATCATTATAATAAAAGGTAATGCGTATGACTTTTTTTTTACTTACGGTAATTACCGCTACGTTCGAACTTGCGTCGTCCAGTATTGGATCAGCCCCTGTAACTACTGGCCTTCATATGAACATGAGCCTTACTCACCACTGGCCTTCTCATGAGTATGAAGCATAAGGGCACCTTTGTCCTGTGGTTGTGACTTGCCGTCTCTTTTTGTTTGTTTGTATGGTGTTTTTACGCTGCATGGAACCAGTGGTTATTCAGCAACGGGACCAATGGCTTTACGTGACTTCCGAACCACGTCGAGAGTGAACTTCTATCACCAAATACACATCTCTATCCCCTCAATGGTATAGTCGAGAATCGAACTCGCGGCCGCTGAGGTGGTAGGTTGAGACCACACCAACCACGCCACTGAGGCGCTAATCGCGACCCTCCCTGATATTTCCGTTATATATGTGTATTTAGCGGTATGAACGCACTAGCGGAGATACACTTTGCATAAGGATAACGCGAGGCTGATTGTGACCTAAACAAATTACTCGTGAATTTTACTTTCCGTCTGTGATACAGTTCGAAACGAAATTATATAGCATTATAAAAATATGATAGCCTAACTTCAGAAAAAACTTAGTTCATACACACACACACACACACACACACACACACACACACACACACACACACACACATATATATATATATATGTGTGTGTGTGTGTGTGTGTGTGTGTGTGTATGAACTAAGTTTTTTCTGAAGTTAGGCTATCATATTTTTATAATGTTATATAATTTCGTTTCGAACTGTATCACAGACGGAAAGTAAAATTCACGAGTAATTTGTTTTAGGTCACAATCAGCCTCGCGTTATCCTTATGCAAAGTGTATCTCCGCTAGTGCGTTCATATCCGCTAAATTACACATATATATCGGAAATAATATATATATATGAAGTGGTATTTTTTCTACAGACGTTATGCTGTCACCATATATGTATGTATATATATAATATATATATATATATATATATATATACATATATATATATATATATATATATATATAATATATATATATATATATATATTTTATATATATCATTATGTATATAATATAATATAAATATATTATGTACATACATACATACATATATATATATATATATATATATATATATATATATATGTGTGTGTGTGTGTGTGTGTGTGTGTATGCGTGTGTGTACAGACAAAATCTAATATGTAAGAGTTTCATCATTTGATCATTACTTTTGCCCTCATAGAACATATTGCTGCAGAGAGAGATACCCTTTCCTCTCTGTTATTCTATTTGATCAACCGACATGCTTCACTACTTACCACAGCTTGTCTCCTGAATACAAACATCATCAGATATTCGCGCCGTTATGGATAATTTTTTGCGTTTGATCAAAATATACTGACAACTAATTAACCATGCTTTGATAAATAAAAACCTCCTCTACCAATTATTGTAAAATCTCATGTGAATAAACACGAAAAGTCCAGTGACAGGATTCACCTCATCCCCAGAGGAAAGGAAACTTATAAAGAAAGCAAAGAAATAGTCTTTTTTGGTGAAAAGAAAAGAAAAATTTCTACAGCCAAATGACAGAGGCAACGTTATATGGTCAAAGAGCAATGAAATCTAATGTACAAAGAGAATCTCAGATAACAGAAGTTTCCTCGTTCCTCGTAGCGTTGTTCTGTGTGGATCGATAACGAATCCACAAACCCAGCTGATAACAGTTTATGGGAAGTCATATAAAAATCAGTCTTACTAAGCTCTTAAAGACTAACATAGTTAGCGCCTCAGTGGGGTGGTCGGTTTGGCCTTGGCCTGCCACCTCAGTGGTCGCGAGTTCGATTCTTTGGCATTCCATTGAGGGGTTAGAGATGTGTATTTCTGGTGATAGAAGTTCACTCTCGACGTGGTTCGGAAGCCATGTAAAAACACCATACAAACAAACAAACAAACAAGACTAACATAGTTCACTTGAAAAAAAAAATGACAAAGAATGTCAAAGATAATGAACCCTATGTCTAAAGTCGAGGTTTAAAAATGTTCAAAGACCCACAATATACCATCACATTCACACAGACGACATGAGATACCTTTCGTCGAAAATTTTTCCCTCAGAGATGATCTCTTCAGTGACGATAACCTCCCTCAGGCTTTGTCAATCGATCGACCGCACGACTTATGTCAATCACAAGCCGAAGGAAAATTGAGAAGTATTTGGAGCGATTCGTCAGGTGCTAATGACACGTAGGAGCCTCAGACGTCTCAATAGAGGCGATATTTATTGAGGAATAGTAGTGGGTGGAAAGCCTCGACCCGATTTCCATCGCAGACCTATTAGTGATGATGACACCTGCACGGGCGTTATTTCCTGTAATTGTCTTATTTCAAAAAAAAAAAAAAAAAAAAAAAAAAAATAAAAAAAAAAGTATAATTCGCGATGACAGGCTCAGACGTTCAGAGAAAGGACCCATAAATAAATGGGCGTTGACTTGAGTGACGGCGAGGCAGACATGCTAGAGGGATCAAAGCAGTGTTTTATTTTCCTAGTCATTTAATATCCCTCTGGCGGGAGTGCGGGTAATGCTACGAGATTCCCGCCAGTCATTATTTTCGAAGAAAAAATGAATACCTTCCCTTTTTTTAGAAAAGACTACCTCGATGAAGTCAAATGAATAAGAGGCACCTAACTACTTGATCACACATAAAAAAATAATAGTTGTGTAAATTGCAATAAGTAGGTATCCGTGTGTTTCGTCTGGGTGCAACATCGGTAGAACTGAGGCCTATTTAAATACTGTGTATACAGAATGAAGATGCCTTGGTTGGAACGTTAAGACAGTATGTAACCGTATGCTAACTCGACCCTCTCGTTGATTTCCGTTAGTTTTCGCGGTATGCATTCAGTAGCACAGTAATTTTCACGTGAGGTAATTAGCTAATTGCTAAAATTGCAAGTAAGGCGCACCTCATGTAAAAGTGAAAATCAACTGTAATTACCTGTGTTCTGTGCAATGAAGTCATTTCGATGTAAATTCTGGTGAGCCTTGCCTGACGATAGGAGTGACAAGTAAAAAAGAATTATTGCTCCTCAAACCTCAGTTGCATGAAAGAATTTATCTTTTTTGTCACGACACAAAATGTGTGGGTTCTCATTTCGTTTCAAATCAGTCTTGATTCAGGTGTAATAAAAGTATCAGAGCACTACCAACGATAAGGACTTGTTATATAATAATAATAATAATATAATAATAATAATAATAATAATAATAATAATAATAATATACTTAAAATCGCGTCTGAATTTTAAATACATTAGATGTTTTCTCTCTCTCTCTCTCTCTCTCTCTCTCTCTCTCTCTCTCTGCCTTTGCTTATCTATGCAGTGAATTATGTACCTGTTAGTTAATCGGCTGTAGTTGGTCGTAGCCAGGAAGACGGACAGGAGACTAGCCGACCAGTTGAATGTGGTATTGACTACTGTCTTGTTTTAGCCTCCCTTATTAGAAAAAACAGGTTCTTGAGCAATAAATATAATACTTACAAATTATTTTGATACATATTTCATCTGGGTTATATATAACAGCAAAGCCCACTATCAAGTTTATCATAAGTCTTTTGCATAAAACAACCTTTACTCCAAGATAATCACCATCTCTTTCATTCTGATCTGACAGCAAAAGTTTCCTTTTTCTGTGTCTGTTTCGTCGCGGACGTAAATTCCATTGCCGGGTGCCAGTTGACGTCTATTAAACACCCAGGAACTGAATTTGAACACTTCCTGTTTACCATGTCATAAATCGATTCTTTTTCCTCCTTTTAGCAATGCTTTGTTGGAGCTAGTGTTTCCTTCTGCCATTCATCTTTCAACACCATTCCTCTTACGTCAGATGTTCTCTAAAGAGAAGCTAGGGTCGTTATTTTCAAAGAAAACCGTATAATTCACTGCATGAGGTTCACAGATTTAAAAAAAAAAAAAAAAAAAAAAAAAAAAAAAAAAAAAAAAAAAAAAAAAAAAAAAAAAAAAAAAAAAAAAAAAAAAAAAAAAAAACTCACGAAAGAAGAGTCAACTTCGCACTAAGCAATTCAAGATGTCATCCCCACTGCTTAAAGCTTCCCCTTCCTCCCCCTTTTTTAACTTTCCACTGTTTCCCAAACTCCCTGTTCAGCTACAACTCTATTCTTGCCCACGTTCAACCATACTCGCCTAAATGGCCTCCATTACCCATCCAAAACCCTGCTCATCCACACATTCCTCCCCCAAACAAAGCCACCCCCGTCTCCATGATCCCTTCTTATTCATCTAATACCTCACTCTTCCCCATACTCCCTTTATGTGTACAAACTCACCTAACCAAATTCTCCTTCCCCACACAACCACTTCATCCCCATGCGACTCCTCGTCTAAATTTAGTCACAGTCTTCCTCACGGTCCCTCCCCCCCCCCCCCTCCCTTGCTCAAATACACTCTCATGCCCATACACACCCTCCCCAATTACAATCACCATTTGCCCAATTCCACATAGCTATTTTCTTTTGGCGAAGTAGAAAATGGCACTGCGTGTTGCTTTAGAAATGGATTCGGCAACTTCATACGTATCCGCCAAATTGGAGTTTCTTCATATTTTTATTTGTTTATTTACTTGTGTATATATTTATTTCTTTGTGTATTTATTTTTGCTCTCGATGATTTACCTACACAGAGTCTTCCCTTAATTTATGGGACCTTTCAGGGGTGCTTCGAATTTTTTTGCTTAGATAAGTAGGTAGTCTCTCTCTCTCTCTCTCTCTCTCTCTCTCTCTCTCTCTCTCTCTCTCCCCCCTTTCCCCTCTCTCTTCTTCTCTCTCCTATGCTATTGATCACTAAGATATGCCCAACAATATCATAAACATGTCACCGGATATAACAAAATGTCATATATTGCCATTTATCTTCATTAAGGACACTTGCATGCGATAATGTGGTCATTATACCATAATCGCCCTGATAAAAGGGTTCCAAGAGAGAAGAAAATACTGCGGCATCACATTATCAAAACCATAAGAACGATCTTACTATTCAAAAGGATCAGAAAATGATTATTTTCATACGATATTAATGATCTCACCTCAACCCTAAAATAAAATAAAAAAAGAAGGTGCATGAGGGAATATTCTTGTTTGACCATTTTCAGAGAAAGACCCTGTGGAAAAAAATATTAAAATAAATAAATATAAACAAATTCATTATCTCTATGAATAAAGCATTGATCTTTAAAAAAATAAAAAAAGAACTGCAAGAAATCCTAACAGTGAATCAGGTAAGAAAAATATGTCTCTCTCTCTCTCTCTCTCTCAGGTCTCGTCTCTCTCTCAACCACCTCCTCTCCTCCCTCTCCTCGCTCTCTCTCTCTCTCTCTCTCTCTCTGCGCCAGACTGATAAACTCAAGCCGAAGTTGTGGCGCCTTGATATTAATCATTGTATATATTCTTAACTAAGCCTGGCAAAGCGAGGGTAAATTGCCCATTAACATGTTATCCTGGTGTATTACTTTCTGTCTATATCTTTCATTCCTTTTCTTCTGCGACCCACCGATGCTCTCGTAAAACGAGTGACTTCATATATCTCCCATATTCTACACATCCAGGCTGGTTTTCTTTAGGGCATTAAAGGTTTTAAATCTAAATTGTGTGACAATTCCAGTAGGATGGTTGAATATCAGAAAAGGATAAGGATACACCTGGAATGGCTGCTCAAGGAGCGTGAGTCCGCGAGGACATCAAATTGCTCTAATAAGGATATAAAACAAAGCAGGCGATGCCTTCTGTCATACCCAGTATAAATGAATTAGAATAAATCACACTGAAGGTTAATGAATAAAATTTATCAAGAGCAGAAAAACGCGAAGAAATGTCACCTACAAAAAACCACACAACATGACATTACAATGCATTACACGGATATGAAAAGAACGGCGCCAAGTCATACAAGGTTACGAAAGAGCGTGTCGCTCAAAAGGAATTCCACTTAATAAGCGACAGGAATGTCCTTTTCAAAGGCCGTCGGGATGATGTCTCGCCCGCAAATCCTCTGCGATACAGTTGTTTTCGAGGGATTTATGAAGCAAATGATACACATAACCGGAGACGTTTGTCATCGGTAATGCCCAGGTGGAGAAGAGGTTGCGGGCCCCATCGCGGGTACAAATGTACGGGTACGAAGCCTATTTTATGGGATGGGATCTCTCGAAGAAAGTTTAGTTAGCTCTCTCTCTCTCTCTCTCTTCTCTCTCTCTCTCTCTCTCTCTCTACTTGGTAAGGTTTATGTACATAGATGCATTAAAATGCTACATATCTATATGGACACACACACATACACACAACACACACAAAAGAGTTCTCTCACATTTCAGGTAGGGTGATTAATTCCTTAAAAATGCGAGTGCACTTATCCTTTATAATTCTCCCTTATGTGTAAGTTATGGCTAAGGTACACCAAATTCGAGTCTCTCAATACTTTTAAACTTATATATGTGTTTGTATGTATGTACGCATGCATACACACACACACACACACACTATATATATATATATATATATATATATATATATACATATATATACACACACACACATATATATATATATTAATATAATATATCTATATATTTGTGGAAAATATAAATCATACATAAAATGTTCCATAAATAAAATTCAAATTCTAAGGTATCCTGAATTCATTATCTACAACTGCATGTTTAAATAATATTTTTAACTTAATCTGTGAAAGAACTCTTCCAAAATTTCAGGTAAGACATGAATAATTACGCTAATAAAATTCAATGTAATTATACACATCACTGGTTTACTCTATTCATTTAGTTGACGAATAGAAAACATCAAAATCCTACTTCATGTTGGACAGGTGTCTAGTTGGAACACCTGCGCATATCACTGACAAAGCCATAATCATGCAGTCGTTATGAGCGAATAGTGCAGGTATGTATGTATACATACATGCATAGATGCACAAGGAGATAAAAAATATATATACATCTATTAAATTCACTAAACAGACTCAGAGGAATCAGCAACAAACCCATTAATGATTACAATCCATCTGATGCTATACACCATGGGGAAGATGCAGGTAACAATGTTCACAAGAATTAAACCCCTATTCATTCAAGAATAGCAAGATGAAGAGATAAGAAGAGCCATCTTTACATTTCTGCGAAACGGCACATCTACACATTTTCTACATAGAATTGAAATCAATCAATAATTCATCGCTGAATGTTAAGTACGAATTTCTGTCTCGGGAAGTGTTTATAAAACGATAAAAATACAGAGGATTAGGGAAAGACGGCCTTTATATGTCCTTATTGATTGTTCACATACATACATACATAAATATATACACACATACTTACATAAATTCATATATCATCCATTTATACACTCAATTCATAACTTACCCAATAACTAAGAAACAAAGTCTTATCCATGTGCATGGAGCAATGCGAAAAGTCAGAGAATGAAAATAAAAACTAACATAAAGGCGTGATGAAAGAAGGTACTGAACCGTGAAAATATCTTTCAAACATTCAGAATAAGGCGTTTGCTCTTAAAAGTGCTGAAGAAGGGCTGACGCCTGAAAGTGTTATATATGATGATTTTAGCTATTTCCTATGGGATGGAGTTGCAGTCACCAATGATCTTCATGCGCTGATGGTCACCATCTAACTCGTAACTTGAACTAATATATATATATATATATATATATAATATATATATATATATATATATTATATATATATATATATGTGTGTGTGAATGTGTGTGTGTGTGTGTGTGTGTGTGTGTGTATACGTATGAGTGCATATATATACTTCAATAAATATATGAATATATATATATATATATATATATATATATATATATATATATATATATATATATATATATATATATATATATATATATATATATATATATAAATATATATATATAGATCCTCACATGAAAATAAATGTATAGGTGCGTGTCTATGAGAGACAAAAAAAAACGAATACAAATGAGACGTAACTGTAACAAAACTGTCATTAACGAAGCCATAAAGCTTAATCATACATGAGAGCCAGACGAGTATCCACGATTACCTGCAATCTCGAGTGATATTACCGTGATGTCTATTCTTAATATAAATTTTTTCGGTGTCTCAGCATCTGAGACCGTAATTCCCGAAACTTATTGCGGCCATATGGAGGGCGACAGAAAGTCCTTTATCAGTGGCATCTCTCTGTCGTCCTTCTATATCCTTGCTGAGGGAATCGTTTGTCATCGCTCGCATGGCGTCTGAGGAGGACACCACCCCTTCAATTTCCCTTTAACCTCTTCGGTGGAGGGGGATTTTCCCCTCACAAGTGGAGGGGATCTTCCCCTCGCAGTCTTCAGATGATGTATCTCGGGGAAGAATGCCACGGGTGAGGATCTTCCGCGCTAAATCATCCGCTCTTACTGACATTCTGCCATGTTCGGATAGACGTTCCCCATTCAGGCGCCTCTCTCTCTCTCTCTCTCTCTCTCAGGGGAGAATGGGCTGGGACTCGCATCATAAAAATCCATCGAGGTTCCGTTGATCTAAGTAAGTGAACTTCCCAACCGGGGGTTAAAAGAAAGTAGTTTCCATCAGGGTAGAGAAGTGTATAGAGCAAGCAAATTCATCCCAAAAGAACTTGCTGAAAACATGAAGGTTAACACCTGGAACCACATCTCTTAGAGAAAAAAAGGCGTACGCAATTTTATTATCATTTTGATGACTACTATTTAACACATCACCATTAACATTACATTGTAGCTGTTAAATACACACATACACACACAAAGAACATCTTCAAGATACCCCCAAAAAATCTACATATCTACACAATCAATGCTGTATTATAGTGCCTTGAATAAACACAGAAATGCTTGATGGTAACCTCTACTCAGGTTGGGAGAGTGGAAAGAACAAGTTCCTTAGATGTATGCACCATTAAGAGTACTGGTGGCCATTTCATGTTTTCATAGAGAGAGAGAGAGATAGAGGAATAAAAGTTACACTTTTGTCAGTATGTCTGTATATTTCTGATTTGAAAGACGGATACCATATTGGTTTCTTATATATTATATAATGATACTGACTACGTAAAACAACCCTTCCTGCGTCACGCCACGTGACGTTTAGTATTTTATGCCAAACGAGAAGCATAATGAGAGAAGTATGAAGAGGTTTTGGGCTCAGCTATCATCAAAATTTCACAAATAACATGCAAAAGAAAAATCATGCTTTATTTCTCAATAAGCAGTTAGAAAACTGAAGTTCTAGTATTACCTAAAATCTGCTTCAAGATACAAAAAAATACAGTAAAAAAATGAACATCCTTCAATCCAAACCTGATTATGAAGAGACATCGCCGAGAGCCTATGGCAATAAAGTGTAAAACGATTAAAACTAATGCCTTTCATATCCGGCATGTAAAACAATATTTATAAATCTAAACAGAAACTAGTATACTATGACACATCCTGCAAGGAGATAAAACCTCGACAGCGCACTTTGAATCTAAAAAAAAAAAACACATACACACATGCACCAAAGCTATTTTTTACCTTACAATTTAATTCAAAACCGATTATTCTGAGACATCAGAAATAGCACACGACAACAAACAGGATTGTGTATAATCCTGAAGAAATCACCAAACTTATGAGATTATAAACACGTCATATACACAAGTAGTTATACATCTAAACAGCAATTATACTCTGCAGCAGAAAGCAAAGAGATAAAACCTCGACGGCAAACGACAAACGCTGTACCCGCTGAGAGAAAAGAAGGCATCTCGACGCTTCTTTCGGAAGAATAAACAGAAACATAGACGAATAACACACCACATCTTAATTTTAGCTTCGCAGGGTTCGTCAAGTTTCTAGCCCTTTCTCCGCAGCGCCCTGCAAAGAAGAATTGAGAGACGAGTTCCTGTCTTTTTGTTACACCGAGAATCCTCCTCCTCAGATGCTCTTCGCTGCTTTAAGAACTCCCGGCAAATGATGTATTCTTTGGCAGCCGGGAGGAATGCATGTGTCAATCTAAGCAAACAAAGGACCTGCAGCGAGCAAAGGGTCAGAGAAACAAAAGTGCAGAGAGTCAGGGAGAGAGAGGGAGAGAGAGAGAGGGAAGGGGAAAGAAAGAAAGAGAGAAAGAGACAGAGACAGATTACGTAAAACTTCCAATATAGACTCATAACGATGATTATGTACAACAAGTTTTACTTTATATTCATTACTTTATTTTCGTTAACCATTCAAAATAATCATCCGCTATCCTACAATAATTTTTCTATTGATATTCATTAATTTCTTAACTAGTAGTTAACATGTAATTACGGCATATAAGCAAAACAAAAACAAAAAATAGAAGCGATGATATTCGCCATCACAATGAAATGCATTAGACAAATATAATGTCTATAATAATGTTGATATAATATTATCATACTGAAATATTAATAAGGCAAAAAACCACAATGTAGGTACTTAACAAAACCCTAAAAACAGCAAAATGTAAAATAAAGGAATTTCACGCCTGATATTTTCCATAGCAGAAAATTAGAGAAGAAATGACATTAGTCGTAATACGACTTACAAATCAAGAAAATTTAGGAATTTAATCATTTTAATTCAGACTTTAAGAGTTTATAACTTGAATTCAAAACAATGCAAGCGTTCTAAAACTTATGAAATTAAATTACACAATCATAATCAAGACACATAAGTGAATTGCACTCCAACATATGAATCGCTATTATGGATACCTGTTCAAATAGGAGATCATCAGAAATAATTCAACGAACGGATACGCCACTCCAAATGACTGTTATTTTTAATGTGAAGATGAACATTAGCTAAAATGAGCATAAGGGGCAGAGCTCGCACAAATTTAAAGCTAGAGTTTCTCTCTCTCTCTCTCTCTCTCTCTCTCTCTCTCTCTCTCTCTCTCTCTCTCTCTCTCTCTCTCCTCAAAATATAACTAAGATGATTACAGATGGCACAGCTCGCAGCAATTTAAAGCTCAAGTCTCTCTCTCTCTCTCTCTCTCTTCTCTCTCTCTCTCTCTCTCTCTCTCTCTCGTAATCCTCAAAATATAACTAAAATGACTGCAGAGGGCACAGCTCGTACAAGTTTAATGCTAAAGTTTCTCTCTCTCTCTCTCTCTCTCTCTCTCTCTCTTCTCTCTCTCTCTCTCATCGTATCCTCAAAATATAACTAAAACTAAAATGACTGCAGAGGGCGACAGCTCGTACAAGTTTAATGCTAAGTCCTCTCTCTCTCTCTCTCTCTCTCTCTCTCTCTCTCTCTCTCGTCTCGTAATTCTCAAATATAAACTAAAATGACTGCAGAGGGCACAGCTCGTACAAGTTTAATGCTAAAGTCTCTCTCTCTCTCTCTCTCTCTCTCTCTCTCTCTCTCTCTCGTAATTCTCAAAATATAACTAAAAGGACTGCAGAGGGCACAGCTCGTACAAGTTTAATGCTAAAGTCTCTCTCTCTCTCTCTCTTTCTCTTCTCTCTCTCGTCTTCCTCTCTCTCTCTCTCTCTCTCTCTCTTGTAGTAGCCATCTTGCTTGGTGAGACGTTCCCGCGCGAAGTTAGATTAATTAACAGATATCACAAGTTTAACATACGTCTAGAATTTGAGAAATATCTAGAAGTGTTCGTGAACTATCGGTGGTAAGATTAGTGTGAAAATAGTAGGATAAAGCGTCTTCTAAGTTAGTTTATCAGGTGAAATACTGTAAATCAGAACAAGATGGCAGTAAGTTCCAACTGCGGGAAAAAATGGCGAAATTTAGCTTGCTTGGCAGATTCGCAATACGATGAGGTAGCAGGAAGGGAACTGGCATTTCTCATCTATGAGATCAGCAACAGTCCTAACCAAAAAGATACAAAAGCATTCATAGATATATTAGAAGGATATAATCCTTCAAACTGGAACAAATCAACTGAAAAAATCTTGAAAATAATTGAAGAAGTTCCAAATAAAATCCAAGCGGTCAAGAGACTCATAAAGAAAATATACATAAACCAACATATTCCGACAAAGAAAATGAATAAGGTGAACCTTGTGAATATCCTAATTGATGCATTAGGAAAAAGAATGCCAAAAGCATGCAAACTGTGCAAGGTGTGGTATAGCATAGTTAATCCTCCACAAAAACCTAATCAGAAAATGTGCTGCATGCAACATTCCGACCCATCCACAATGTGCTGAGGTAATGCAAGATATGAGAAAAGATACAAGAATATTTTGCTCAACATGTCTATCATGGATAGACAATGTTATTAAATCAAGATTGAATGTACAAATAGTTGAGGATGAAGAAGAAGAGGAAGAGGAAGAAGAAGAAGAGGAAAACGGAAGAGAAGTAAACAAAAACTGAAATGACAGAAAAAAATAAGGAAACAAAGACAAGATAAAAGTATGGATGCAGAGATACTCATTGATATTACATATGAGGCAATAAAGCAGCATACCTATGAAGAAATAAATTACGATATGACAACACAAAAGAAAATCCCGAAGAGGCTCTACCCAGATCTACACAATGACGGGAAAGAGGAAAAAATAGACAAAAAAGACAAAGTCTGCAACCTTTTGAAAAGAGGGAATTGCAGATTTGGAGAAAGATGTTACTACAAACATCCTAAGGTATGTCACAACTATGAAATATATGGTAAATGTGCATACCTAGATGGCTATGAGGATGATTGCAGAGATCTGCATCCAAAAATATGCAAAAACCTAAAAGAAGGAAAAGGATGTAAGTTCGACAAAAAATGTAAATATATGCACCCTGTAGCCAGGAATCATAATCAAATAAATAATCAATCAAGTAATAAAATCCAAAATAAGAAAGAAACAAATAAAGAGAGGAATAAAGAGTATCAGGTAAAAGAAAAAAGCAAGCCATCAACGAGATATGCAGAGATGTCAGCAAAAAATTCCAAAGCATCAGCTCCAAGATTCTACTCAAGAGATAATAACTGTATTTATTATGCAAGAGGATATTGCAGATACGGAGAAAATTGCAGATTCAGACACAAAATGAATAATTATGATGAAGGAAGAACAAATATTATGGAAAAGTTGGATTTTTTAATGTCAGAATTTCTGGAAATGAAAAAAAGAACAACATACCAGAACAGGAAAGAGACATGGGAAAACCTTCCTTATTACCAATATTAATGAAGGAGAAAACATGCAAACCATCATAGTGATGAATGCGCAGGGTTTAGTTACGAGTAACTCAAAAGAAAAATAGAGTACTTAGAAGAACTAACCCAAATTGAAAAGAAAATAGATATAATGAATATAAGTGAAACCTGGTATTCCCAAGAGACTGGGAATGATGATCAAATAAAAGGGTTCCAAACTTATAGATCAGATAGAAAAAACAGGAATCAAGGAGGAACCGCAACATATGGGAAAGACAAAAAACAAGGAAAAATATATGAGAACTATAGTAACTCAGAATGTGAACTAATAGCGGTACAATTTGAATCTGAAAAATTAATGAACATAGTAATATATAGACCTCCTAATACTAAAGAGTTTGACTCAATAATAGAAAAATTGGATGATATATGTAGAAATCACAAGGACTGGAATATTCTCCTATCTGGAGACTTCAACTTTCCTTTCGTAGACTGAAAAGAACGAATAGGAGATTGTGGTTGTACTTATACATATAAAAAAGAGAGTAATAGTAGTGCAGAAGATAAGAGGCAATTCGAAAAGCTATTAGATATGCTACTAGAATACAACATTCAACAAATAAATCACCTGCCAACAAGAAATGAAAATACTTTAGACCTAGTGTTTGTGAACGAGATGAATTATGTTAAAGAAATAATAGTTTATAATGCGAGTATTTCAGACCATAATGTCATAGAATTAACAGTCCATTCCAAAGCAAGTGAAAAAAGAGATAAGCAAGAAATGAAAAAGTGGGAAGGCTATGGAAAATACAACTTCTACAGTAAAAGTATAAAATGGTCAGAAATAAATGAAGAATTAAACAAAGATTGGGATAACATTTTCGTAAGTGATGACATAAGGGTAAATACGGAGATATTATATAAAATATTAGAGAAAATAGTGGATAAATATATACTGAAGAAGAAAAGTAAACATCAGACATGCATACCAAGAGACAGAAGGATCTTGTTCCAGAAAATCAGAAAGTGGAAAAAAGGTCTTGCAAAAGAAAAGAATGCATGGAAAGTTATAGAACTAAAAAGTAAGATAGAAAATGCAGAACAAAAGATTATACAATCAAAAGAAAATGAAAAACGGGACTTAGAAGAAAAAAACCCTAATAAATATCAAGCAAAACCCCAAACTATTATACTCATACACGAAAAAGATGAATAAAAGAAGAATAGAAATAGGCCCTCTAAGAATTGAAGGGAGATTAACGAATGAAAAAAAGGAAATTTGCAACATATTGGCAGAACGATATAAGAGAGAATTCACCCCTAGAATAGATAATGAAGATAATGATATAGAAGTAAGGGACGAAAATAGTCAATATTTAGCTGACATAGATATTAATGAAGCTGATATTGTGCAGGCTATTAATGAAATTAAAAATGGAGCTGCAGCAGGGCCTGATGGAGTTCCTGCTATTTTGTTAAAGAAAGTAGTTCATTCTATCGCAAAGCCACTTGCAATATTATTAAGACAAAGTGTAGATACAGGCAAGATTTATGATGAGCACAAATTAGCATATATTACCCCTACTTTCAAAAGTGGATCAAGACTAGAGGCAAGTAATTATAGGCCTGTGAGTCTAACATCACATATTATGGAAGTGTATGAAAGGGTAATGAAGAAAAATATTATGAAACATTCAATAAAAAATAATTTGTTTAATATAGGACAACATGGTTTCGTACCCGGAAAAAGTACACAAACCCAACTGTTAGTCCACCGTGAGAACATATTCAAAAATATGAAAAGCGGAAATGAAACAGATGTGGTTTATCTAGACTTTGCTAAAGCTTTTGACAAGGTAGACCATAATATATTAGCGAAGAAAATTAGAAAACACAATATCGTGGATAAAGTAGGAAGATGGTTAAAAGAATTTTTACACAACAGAAAACAGATAGTTATTGCAAACGAAGAGAAATCGGATGAAGCCAAGGTAATATCCGGTGTGCCACAAGGTACGGTGTTAGCTGCAATACTGTTTGTTATTATGATTGAAGACATAGACAGTAATGTTAAGGATTCGGTAGTGAGTAGTTTCGCTGATGACACAAGAATAAGTAGAGAAATTACTTGTGATGAAGATAGGAACGTTCTACAAAGAGACCTTAACAAAGTATATGATTGGGCAGAGGTAAATAGGATGGTATTTAACTCTGATAAATTTGAATCAATAAATTATGGAGACAGAGAAGGAAAGCTATATGCATATAGGGGACCTAATAATGAGACAATCACAAATAAGGAAGCAGTTAAAGACCTTGGTGTGATGATGAATAGGAACATGTTATGCAATGATCAAATAGCAATTCTATTGGCAAAATGTAAAGCAAAAATGGGAATGTTGCTACGGCACTTCAAAACAAGAAAAGCTGAACACATGATTATGCTTTATAAAACATATGTTCGTAGTCCACTTGAATATTGCAATGATATGGTACCCACACTATCAAAAGGATATTGCACAAATAGAGAGTGTACAAAGGTCCTTTACAGCTCGAATAGAAGAAGTTAAGGACCTTGACTACTGGGAAAGACTACAATCCTTAAAATTATATAGTCCTAGGAAAGGGCGCGAAATAACGCTACATGATAATTCAGGCATGGAAACAGATAGAAGGAATAGCAGAAAACATCATGGAACTAAAAATATCAGAAAGAGCAAGCAGAGGTAGATTAATAGTGCCCAAAACTATTCCAGGAAAAATAAGGAAAGCACACAGGACATTAATCCACTACGCACTGTAGGTACATGAAAAAGACGCATTTCACATGTACCAGTATTATTATGTTCAAACATTATTTCACATGTTGCGTGCCATTAGAGTATCCCATGTTAAGTCCAGTAATATGATATGGCAACATTTAAGTATTGGCAACATTGTAATTATTGCCTTCGTGAGGCAGTCTCGTCTCATCTGTCTGTTTGTTTAGCTGGCTGCTCTTTGTCCCCTGGATCTTGTATATATTTCTACAATAGACATTTAGAATCTACATTTAAGTTGTGTCCTTGCCCCACCACTTAAGGTTAAGGAGTTTACCAACACATACATGGCGCAGTGAACTTTGGAAGTGTCGTATTGCTTGAAGTTTATCAAGACTTGGACATCGGGAACCGGACGGTCATCGCCATATTGGATGAACGTTCAATTCAAAAGTGCTTTCGTGTCCCTACTGATTTATTCTATGTCGTGTGCAGTGTAGTGCCTCAAGTACTCAGTGAAGTGTTGTGCAGTGCATTGTGCTTTTATAGTGCCTTTTTTGTGTGCTCAGTGATTTGTTATGTCATTTTATTGAGTACCCATTTATTCTGTTGTGGCTTTGCCGGAGCACCGACTGTCACACCCGCACTCATGCCATGTCACGGGATGACTGAGTCGACTTGGCAACGTCGCCTTGGATGTGAGCTGCCGTAGGCAGACACCATCGCTCATTAGTCCCCTCGTTGGCTGACGTATTTCTCGCACATACGCACACACTCACGCTTTAACGAATTTTATTTATTATTCTTGTATCAGACGTTTTGGAATAATTTTAATAATTTTGTTGAAACTTTATTCTTGCGCACTGCACATGGACAATAATGACGGACTCGAAAGGTACGCCTGCAGACCAATTAGAAGAGCCCACAGAACAGTGGCAATCCAGTAGTGTTGGGGGAGTGTTGGAGCATCCAGTCTCTCCCTCCCCACCACTCTTAAGCCCCCCGCTACCAGCCCCCATCTACCTCTCAAGCTACTGGGGACAGATTTCCTCGTTTTGATTAAGTTTTTAGAGGAATCTGCTTGTATGAGGATGAGAGAAGAAGAAGGGAAGATGAAACAAGAAGACAAGACAGACAACGTGAAGAAGAAAGAAGAAGGGAACAAGAAGCAATTCGCCTTAGAGAAGATGATCTTAGAAGAGAAGAGGAGAATGCAAGGTTTACTGCCCTCATTCAAACTCTTGCACCAATCATCCATT
This sequence comes from Macrobrachium nipponense, assembly GCF_015104395.2. NCBI lineage: Eukaryota > Metazoa > Arthropoda > Malacostraca > Decapoda > Palaemonidae > Macrobrachium > Macrobrachium nipponense. Next base: position 7,366,839 of record NC_061087.1, read on the forward strand.
CTCATTCAGGTACCCTTACACCTGGCACAGAGATGGTTTCGAACTCCAGTCAACCCTCTCTTCCACCACCACAGAAAGCAACCGCGCAAACGCCACCCCCACTGAAGGCAGATGCAACATTCCAAATGTTCAGGGAATGGAGACGTCGGTGGGATGACTATGCTGTCATGGTGGATCTTTATAAGCTTCCACGGGAAAAGCAAATGATCCAGATGAGGATGTGTTTAACCCTGGAAACGCAGCGTGTTTTAGAACACACACTTCAAATATCTCCCTCTACAGATAAGCCTGTAGATGAAGTCCTGGACGCCTTACAGTCACATATAAAGGGTTTAAGGAATGAAGTACTTCGCCGAAGAGAGTTACTTAGCTGCAAGCAATCGGAAGGAGAATCTTTCGCTGATTTCTATGTGAAACTTCGACGCCTTGCGGAAGAAGTTGATTTATGCCCAGGTACCGCCGTCGCATGTGAAGAGACCCAGCTGAAAATGATTATCTTGATGGGCATTCGAGACGCGGATTTGGTTCAGAAGTTGATCGCCTTGGATGCCAATTCTTCTTTGCAAGATTTCATCACCACCTGTCGGTCGTATGAGGCGGCTAAAACTGCAACTTCTGCCATACGTGCCCCACCCAATCAGCTGTGTGCTGTTTCGGCCTACAAGAGAAGCAAGAAGTCAAGCGGAAAGCATCCACCTTCGCCGAAACCCTCGAACCCAGCAACTTGGTGCCAGTACTGTGCTCGTCAGCATGATCAAGACAAATGCCCTGCGGCCAACAGTACTTGTAAAAGCTGCGACCGTGTTGGTCATTGGTCCAGGACCATGAAGTGTCCTGCCAGCAAGGTCCAGTGCCGTCTGTGTCACCGCATTGGACACTTCGATAAGTGTTGTAGGGAGAATAAGAAGAATCTTCGTCAGGACAGATCTTCAAGCAACAGTGGTGCCTCTTCAGTCAACAACAAATCGCAAGATTCAAGGACCAGCTGTCGTCGCCTAGGATCGCCTCGCACCATTTCCAAGACACCCAACCTATCTGTGTCCTCTTGTCGTTTTGCGATGTTAAGTCTCGCATTGAAAATGTTACCAGACACAGGTGCCGATGTCACTGTAATTGGAAAGCAGCACCTTGACACATTGGGTATCTCCAGGAGCTGTTTGCAGACGCCTCCGCAAAGTGCGACGTTCACCGCGGATGGATCTCCAATGTCACCTGCTCTGGGTATATTACAAGTTACCCTTACACTAGGCAAGCGATCCTGTCTTGCCAGGATTCAAGTGCATGAAAATGTGGAATTTCCACTTTTATCCTATGGTCATTGTGAGGAACTGGCCATAATATCTCCTGATTTCCCTAAACCTATTTTAGAGGTCAAACACGTTAATAGAGTCAAGGAGCTACCCATCTCAGCGACCACATCACCTTCAGCAGCAAAGGAATACTTTCTTCAAGAGTTTCAAGATGTGTTGGTCTCGAAAGAAGAGTTGAAGACAGCTCCTCTCAAGCCTATGGCTGGTCCTCCCATGAGAATCCACCTTAAGGATGGTGCAGTGCCTTTTGCCATCCACACCCCAAGACAGATTCCATTCGCTTTTAAGGACCAAGTCAAAGAAGAGCTTGACTCCATGGTGGCCCAAGGGATAATCAAACCTGCTGGTGATGACCCGTCAGTTTGGTGCCACCCTTTCGTCGTCGTTCCCAAGAATGGGACAGGAGTACGAATTACCGTCGATCTGACCAAGTTGAATAGCCAGGTTTCTCGTCCAGCCCACCTCTTCACCCACACCCTACGCCGCTATTCGCAGTGTAGGCCCGAAGGCTCGTTATTTCACCACAGCTGAATGCTCTCTATGGTTACTGGCAGATGGAACTGGCAGAAGAAGATCAGCATTTAACCACCTTTATTACGCCATATGGTCGGTTCATACATTGCAGAGGACCGATGGGCTTCGCAGCTACTGGAGACGCCTTCTGCCTGCGAGGTGATATGGCCCTTCAAGGTGTCCAAAACTGCGTTAAGGTCATAGACGACCTTCTCCTCCACGACGAAGGACTACGCTACACACCTTCATCGTATCCACGAAGTGCTCACGGTGCCGCAAGTTTGGGATCACACTCAACAAGGATAAATTTGTGGTCGCTGCACCCTCCGTGAATTTCTGTGGGTACAATCTCTCAGGAGACGGCATCTCAGCTGATAAGCAGAAAGTCAGTGCCATCAAGGATTTCCCAACCCCTGCTAACCTGACAGACCTCAGATCGTTTATGGGATTGGTCAACCAGTTAGCGGAGTTCACGCCTGACATCTCCATTGCAGCCCAACCTTTACGTCCCCTGATGAGTCCCAAGAGAACATTTGTTTGGACCCCCGACCATGATGAAGCATTTCAACGTGTCAAGTTAGCTCTCACCAGGCCACCAGTTCTCGCCTCTTTGACCCAGACCTACCTGTTGTTCTTCAGACGGACGCTTCACGCCTCCACGGCATTGGATATGCCCTCCTGCAGGACCATGGTAATGGACACCTGCGTCTAGTTCAGTGTGGTTCTCGGTTTCTCGCTGACGCAGAGACACGATATGCCACCATCGAGCTTGAGATGCTAGCCGTTGTCTGGGCAATGTCGAAATGTAGGCTATATTTAGGAGGCCTACAGAATTTTACTCTGATGACGGATCACCGGCCCCTCATACCTATTCTGAACAGTTATACGCTGGAGGCCATCGAGAACTCTCGTCTCCAGCGCCTCAAGGAGAAAATCTCGCCCTATATCTTTACAGCTGTGTGGCGTGCAGGTAAGTTGCTGTGCATCCCAGATGCATTGTCTCGCGCCCCAGTCAGCCACCCCACACAGGAGGACGAGATCTCGGGTGCTTCTTCGCTGCTCATCTTCGAACTGTCATGGCTGTGAACGCCGTTACGCTTTCAAACGAGTCTCCAGCTCAGGATCCCGACAGGATACTTCAGGATCTTCGTGACGCAGCGAAAGCAGATCCTGCATATACTCATCTACTCGATTGTGTCACATCAGGATTTCCTCGCAACAGATATGACCTTCACAATTCCTTACTTCCTTATTGGAAACTACGTGAAGATCTCTACGCCGATAGTGACCTTGTCCTGTATGGAGCAAGGGTTGTAGTTCCTGCCGCTCTCCGTCGTCGCACCTTGTCCCACTTGCATGACAGCCTCAGAGGTGTGGAAGCAACCAAGCGCAGAGCAAGGCAGTCAGTTTTCTGGCCTGGCATTGACTCTGATATTGCCAACACAGTCAGAGCTTGTGAGGCATGTCAGACATTGCAGCCATCTCAGCCGCAGGAACCTCTAATGAATGACGACAACCCGACAAGACCCTTCGAGTCCGTCTCAGCCGACTTCTTTGTTGTTGCAGGGAAGTCTTTCCTCGTCGTCGTCGATCGCCTGTCAGGATGGCCTGTTGTCGCACCCTGCCAAGGCGATACTACCGCTTCCAATACTATCAGGATCTTCTGCCGCTATTTCCGTGAAGTTGGTGTCCCCCTTCGCCTAAGGACAGATGGAGGCCCCCAATTCACCAGCGCAGAGTTCAAGGATTTTTATGAAGCGATGGGGAGTTCGACACATGGTAACCTCACCCCACTACCCACAATCGAATGGTCATGCTGAAGCCGCTGTGAAGTCGATCGAGCACCTCATCCTCAAAACAGCCCCATCTGGCAACATTGATTGTGAAGCATTTGACCGAGGCTTATTGGAGCTCAGAAATACTCCTAACTTTACTGGACGCTCTCCTGCCCAGATCCTGTATGGCTGTCCTCTCAGGTCATGTATCCCTGCCACCCTCAAGCATTCTCCAAGGAGTGGCAGGTCAAGACCGAAGATTGTGACCGCCGTGCTGCCGCTCGTTACAAGCAGGTAAAGACCAAGTACGACAAGCATGCCCACCCCTTACCCACGTTGAGTGTCGGACAGCAAGTTCGGATTCAAGACCCGACCTCTCATCGTTGGGACAAAGTTGGCACTGTCATGGGTCATGGAAGGTCAAGAGACTATCAAATTCGTCTCCTAGTGGTCGTGTGTGGTGGCGTAATCGCGTCTTCTTGCCTGGTGCCACCCACTAATAGTGACCCCTTTCTCCCTGTCCCTGTGTCCCCTAGCCAGGACCTAGAAAGAGAGTCCTTAGTCAGTATTCCTCCAGTAAACCCACGTCGTTCCCAAAGACTCATGGAAAAGGAGTCCGCTCGAGAATGCACTACGAGCGTGAGGGGGAGGGAGGTGTAGGTACATGAAAAAGACGCATTTCACATGTACCAGTATTATTATGTTCAAACATTATTTCACATGTTGCGTGCCATTAGAGTATCCCATGTTAAGTCCAGTAATATGATATGCACATTTAAGTATTGGCAACATTGTAATTATTGCCTTCGTGAGGCAGTCTCGTCCTCATCTGTCTGTTTGTTTAGCTGGCTGCTCTTTGTCCCCTGGATCTTGTATATATTTCTACAATAGACATTTAGAATCTACATTTAAGTTGTGTCCTTGCCCCACCACTTAAGGTTAAGGAGTTTACCAACACATACACGCACCAGCATCGATAATGCAGCGTCTATTCAATGCGTTGACAGCTCATCTGAGGAATATATCAGGAGTGAGCGTAGATGTGTTTAAGAATAAGCTCGACAAATATCTAAACTGCATCCCAGACCATCCAAGATTGGAAGATGCAAAATATACCGGAAGATGTACTAACAACTCTCTGGTAGACATTAGAGGTGCCTCACACTGAGGGACCTGGGGCAACCCGAACAAAATGTAAGGTCTGTAAGGTAAGGTCTCGTAATTCTCAAAATATAACTAAAATGACTGCAGAGGGCACAGCTCGTACAAGTTTAATGCTAAAGTCTCTCTCTCTCTCTCTCTCTCTCTCTCTCTCTCTCTCTCTCTCTCTCGTAATTCTCAAAATATAACAAAAATGACTGCAGAGGGCACAGCTCGTACAAGTTTAATGCTAAAGTCTCTCTCTCTCTCTCTCTCTCTCTCTCTCTCTCTCTCTCTCTCTCTCTCTCTCTACCAAAAGCAGTAAAATACCAAGTCCTGACCTGTAATCCGGGGTCAAAACTCTTAAATATATTCGGATCTGATATAAATGGACTGCATTACATTCATGACCAAAATGCCCCTTACATTAAACGAAAATATATCCTATATTCTGTTAAATAGATAAATATTTAACCAATTAATTAAATAAAATACAAATAAATAATTGAATAATATAAACAAAAAATAAACAAAAAAAGATAAAAAAATAAAGGTGAAAATATTTGAACTGAAATGCATATTTTACTAAACAAGTATAAACGATACCTCAAAAAGCAAACTAGAAAGAGAGGTACAGTAAAGAAAAAACGGCATTCCCACACAATGTAACCCACAAAAACGTCAACGCCCCTTCCCAAGGAGTCCCAGCAGCAACGGACAACAGGAAGAATTCCAGCGAAAGAAACTGAACAGTGATGCAATCACAACAGCTCTCCACCAATCTCAATCAATCAAATGCAAATGCAACCGAAAGCTACTTCGAATAATGGCGATAATGATAACAGAGAGCAACTCTTACGAGCACTTTGCAATTGCAACGCAGGCCTGCTGACGTACGTTTTCATACCGCAAGTTGCCTTTCGCTAATTACGTCGGACTGCGCGTTGCAAAATTAGCGAATCCATCTCGCCGCCATGAGTTAGTGCTGCTTGGGCTCCCCAAGATGGGGCGTCCCTCCATGGCACAGTGGTCGATGGAGATGGTATCTGGGATGAAATATGTCCATGAGCTAGTCATTGTCATTATTATCATTACTGCTCTTACTACTGCTCATGTTATTTACAATATTTTTAACGAGAAAATGATGAATCACGATAATCGCTGATTCGCAGAAACAAAACCACAGGTATGTAACTGCACAAATGTATTTAGAAATAAAACTAGTATACTAAGTACTTTCGAATTTCTGTGCGACTCCACTTCTCTGTCTCATTGGAAAGAGAAATCTTACAGGTTCTTGAAAGCTCTGTATATATGTATTGTTCTACTTTCAAATTTATTTGTACTCTTACATAACTGTCGATTTATTACTCCATTCTAAGATTCGTGCTACTATGAGTAACTTTTAATCTCTATATTTATATACGTTACTAAACAAGTTTCTTCGGCGCAATCGAGTTTCCTGTACATCGTATAATGCTCTATGAAACTCTTAGCCAAGGCTCATGAAACTCTCAGCCAAGGCCCATGAAACTTTCAGCTACGACCCGGTGGTAGCCTGTTTTGTTGACACCTATAGCTGTGCCAGACGGACGATCATGGCTTATTTTAACCTTGAATTAAATGGATACTACTAAGGTTAGCGGGTTGCAATTTGGTGTGTTTGATGATAGGAGGGTGGATGATAAACTTGCCTATCTGCAGCCCTCTAACCTCAGTAGTTTTTAAGCTCTGAGGGCGGATAGGAAAAGTGCGGACAGACAGACATAGCCATCTCAATAGTTGTCGTTTACAGAAAACAAAAAGGCAATAATGATGCAAAGTCAACAAAATTGTAATGAAAAAAAACATGCATGAATAGCACCGTAGGAAATTAAAATGAGCGACGTGTACGTGATATTTGCCCCAAAATGTGCAATTACCTACATTACCAACTCCATCTTTCTTGCTCAAAATTTGAGGGCAGCCCAATACATCACTCAGGCGCCGATGTGACATTCGTCAGGCGCTCATTTTATGCCAATTTTGGATGGAATTATTCATCTCCCCCTTCGTCAAGGGTAGGTCTTCGCTGCATTTTCCTCATTCTCTCTCTCTCTCTCTCTCTCTCTCTCTCTCTCTCTCTCTCTCTCTCTCTCTCTCTCTTTGAACGCTCTAAAACATGTAGAAATACAATCGTTTTTAAGTAATAAAGTTTTCAAAGAAGCGAAGCAGCACTATATATATCTTCTCAATAGTATCATTGTTCTTAAGAAATGAAAATAACAGCGTACGGAACAATAAATGTTAAGCAACCAGCAAGAAAATAATCAAAATAAAAAAAAGCATTAAAGGAGAGAGAGAGGAGAGAGAGAGAGAGAGAGAGAGAGAGAGAGAGAGAGAGCAAATAAAGTAGAGCTTTGACGTGGTGCAGGACCTAGTGATTTAAATATGCAACAAAAGACCCGCTAATAATAGAGCCCGCGAATTTAAATCATCATCCGAGGGCGGAATTAGCGAGAGCTTCAGGTCGTTCATCACCGCGAGGTTTGTTATTAAGGATTTGAAGCTCTTTTCGAAAAGGCAAGAGAGGGGTTGTTGGTTGCGTGGGGTAGAGGGGTAGGAAGGTGGGAGTTTGGGAGAGGGGTTGTCGAAGACGATTCGTACGGAAATACAGAAAAGAACTGAAAGGCAATGGGACATTTCGAAAAGGCAAGAGAGAGGGTATTGGTTGCATGGGATGTCTGGCAGAGAGGGGAATTTAGAAAAGAGACAGAAAAGGACAGACAGACAACAGAACATTTCAAAAAGCCAAAGGAAGGGCAAAGGTTGCAAAGATAAGGGTGATATGGGAGGGGTGGGTTAATGTAAAGGGGAGGAGCGTTAAAAGAAGAAACAGTATTAAGAACAAAGAGGCAACAGAATAATGATCCCAGGGACTGAAACAATGGAGACGGTAACTAGGAAAGGAAACGGAAAGGATAATGAAAAAATATCGTCCGAGAAGGGAATGATTCATTACCAACGCAGAAGAGCGGTCGGGAAACGTAAATACAAACAGAAAAACATGCGAAAATAAACAGTCAGGTAAGAAAGGTGAGGAAACGAAAGTGAAAGTCATAAAAGAAAACCTAAAAAAATAAACTTCGCTAAGAAAGGTCAGAAAACAAAAATAAAAAGAACACTTACGAAAAGAAATACTCGACTACGGCGAGGGAAGCAAATAAAGAGAGAGAGAGAGAGAGAGAGAGAGAGAGAGAGGATAAAAAGTCGGCAGTAGGTGTACAGCACCCAAGAAAGAACACGAAAGTTGAGAAGCAAATCGCCAATTGAAATTCCTCCTGATTGAAGAGAGACGGGGTCATTCATCACACCTCGACCGTACTATTTTTGCAGCTCGGGTGACCGATGGCAAATTCACGAAATGAATGACCCAATTCCCCTTTAAGGAATTTCGTGGGGAATTGGCAATCGAGCGAGGTTCGAGTTACCCTTAATGAAAAGGAACGTACTCGCGAGTCCACACATTTGTGCTTGAAAACAAGAAGAGGAGGTCTTGACGGGTAGGGTGGGGAGGGGTTAATGGTCGGTTAGGAGTCGGGGAAGGGAACTTCCCTGGAGCATATATACAAGAGGCTAAAATTGTAAGATAAACGTTCCTTATCAAACACGTCAACGAAAGCAGACGGAATAAACAGGAGCGAAAGAAAGGGAATAGCCGATGTAATCGACGATAATAATCGTGGACGCGCGAGAGACACGCGAACGCGTCAGCCGCGAGATTATTGATAAAGGAGGTATTTTACTCGGAGCCTTCAAAGGAATCCAATAGTGCCATTACGACTGATGGACGGCATCAAATGGCCGGTTAATAAGTCAAGAAATAACCGAAATAACTACATTAATAGGAGGTTCTAGAATATTACTAACGAATTACTTACGGTCAAGTATTCAATTAGCCTTGATCACATAATGAAAGGTTAATGAATAATGTGCACTTGTTTTTGAGGATTTTATATAAAACATGTAAACTACTTTCAAATTAGGTAGCATGTCAAAAAAAAGAAAAAAAAAAAAGAGGAAAAACAATCTTAAAAGAGAAGTCTCAGAATTATGCGGTTGAAAAAGCAAGCTGCCTGATATATTCTATTATTGAATGGCCTCTTAATCCCGCTTTTATTAAAACGAGATAACGGGATTTGTCTTCTTCGGCGAAAATTACAGGATCCCTTATTTGTATCTTGCAAACAACTGCAGGCAAAATTATGATACTGACGGGATCTAGCAAACTTCTTGATGGCAATTGCATGCAAGAAGAAATCAGCGATCAGTCGCGGAAAATCACACTGCTCCATGACTGTGGAACCTTTTTTTTTTCGTAGTTTTTACCAGACAACTTATAATTTAAATTCATCGAATATATTGCGGTATATTGCGCTAATACATTGGCAGTTGGTAATCGCTTACCTCTATCGAGTTTCGCAAATGCCAGGTATATCGGAAGACACGTAATAAAGAAGGGAAGGTCCGGAATGATGAGAATGACGATGAAAACTTATAAAAACGTGTCATTTTCCTGGAAAATGAGAGCGAAATGTGGCATGACTGCCAGTAAATTCCACTGGTGTTGTTTTTGCACTAAGAATAGACTTCTCAATGATTGAAAGTCTTGTTGCTACAACACTACCTCGTATCACATGGCTGGTTTGAGAGAGAGAGAGAGAGAGAGAGAGAGAGAGAGGATGAGATGAGAAATGATCCCTACGATAAATCCTCTTTTAGAAAGGGGATTCCTATGATAAATTAAATAACCAATGAGAGAGAGAGAGAGAGAGAGAGGAGAGAGAAGAGGAGAGAGAAGAGAGAGAGAGAGAGAAATGATCCCACGATAATCAATATCATTTTAGAAAGAGACTTTTCCTATGATAAATTATCCAGATGAGAGGAGAGAGATAGAGAGAGAGTAGAGAGAGAGAGAGAGAGAGAGAGAGAGAGAGAGAGAGAGAGAAATGATCCCTACGATAAATCATCATTTTAGAAAGGGATTCCTATGATAAATTATCCAATGGAGAGAGAGAGAGAGAGAGAGAGAGAGAGAGAGAGAGAGAGAGAAATGATCCCTACGATAAATCATCATTTTAGAAAGAGATTCCTATGATAAATTATCCAATGAGAGAGAGAGAGAGAGAGAGAGAGGATTCCTGCGATAAATCATCATTTCAGAAAGAGAGATTCCTATGATAAATCATCCAATGACAGAGAGAGAGAGAGAGAGAGAGAGAGAGATGATTCCTACGAAAAATCATCATTTCAGAAAGATTCCTATGATAAATCATCCAATGAGAGAGAGAGAGAGAGAGAGAGAGAGAGAGAGATTCTTACAATAAATCACCCAGCTACTACATATGCACTGAATCCTTAAACAAGTTAATCATCTTGCCCGTACCAAAAGAGCAACAAGAACCTCATTTAATATACAGACTCAAATTTAAACTTTAGCCCCGTGAAAAAAAAAAAAAAAGACAAAAAAAAAAAAAAATGAAAAAAAAAAACAGACAATAAATAGGAAAAGGAAATTACCTGAGAAGACCTTGCAATCATAGTTAAGTAACGGAAGGTCAAATCCGTAAAAGTACGTTTGGCTGATTGAGGCAGACTTCAATACGGCGAAGCCTTATCAGGTAAAATCACATATGAAATGAGCCACCCCTATTTGACCTTTCGGCAGCGGAGAAAACCTATGAAAACCAGACGTTTAAGGAAGCAAATTGGAAATAATGACATCTTTCTCTGAGAACTCATCTATACGCGGTTCGGAGACGGATCGGCAATTTGAGTCATTTGGTAAAATGAAAATGACCAAAAAAAAAAAAAAAAAAAAATTAAAAAACCCAATTTACAAACTAATGCATAAAATGAAGTCTTCGCTATACATAACAAAACCGACAGTATCTACATAATACGCCAATACATTACCGGACGCCAGAGAACCTAACCAATCAATCAAGCGGGCGCCGTTGAAACTACCGGCTAATGGTAAACGCAAACCAGATGGAATAACTCCGCTAAATAGACCTGCTAATAGTTATCATTACAAGGCTGCAAGAATGACCAGTCATTTAGAAAGACTATGATTGACAGCCTTCCAAAAGACACCTCGGAGTTATTGCTTTCATTAACCCTTCGTACGCGGTCGCCCACCTCCCCTCACCTTTCTCACCCATACCCTGTGCCCACGGATACCCTTCAGAAGAATAAGAGACCTTAGAAGTAGTCTCATCCTCCTTCCTTTCCGTCTGATTTCTTATTCATAGTTTCTGGGCTTGGTAAATGACCCAGCAGCCGAAAATTTATGGCCACCTTCCCGGAGAAGAGCGTCACAGCCAGTTTGCGCCCTTAATGACAGCTGCCTTAAAGGCGGGTGTGGTGTGACTTGACCTTTATTTCTAATTTTTCGCATTTTCGGTGATTTGATTTTCCCGACTGTCAAGAGCGGGTTGTCAGATGACGCTCCGTAAATGCTTCGTTTCTGGAGCGAATTAATTACGTTAATTGAATCGCGGATCTCACTTATAGCTGATTTATTGCGGCCGAATTCGCCCCCCCGCTAAAGTAATTGTCCACTTGCCATTAATTCGCAGTGACATTAATTATGATAATTGGGACAACGGAGCACCTCATCAAATGGCTTCCACCTCTTGGGTTTTATTGGGTCGGACATTCCCATTTCGTGCCATTAGACATTATTTTGTCGCTTCAAACGGCCAAAGAAGAGCGATATTGTATTTCCCTGAGTTTTGGTCACAAACAAAGTGTCTTCCATGATACCTACACTGGGAGAAAGTAGCTGCTCCCTATAATGATCAAATATATTTCAATAAGTGTCTACCCTGTTTTGTAAACTGAAGTTAAAACTTATTTCGACGTCAATATACAATGTTTTCTCAATCTCAAGAACACTTACTCGTACATCTACTCTCTTATCAATGCAACAGAACAAAAATATTCAAAATAAAAAAAACAACAAATATATAGACAAGCTATATTGTATACGTATGTATATATATATATATATATATATATATATATATTATATATATATACATATGTGTGTGTGTGTGTGCGTGTGTGTGTGTATATATATATATATATATATATATATATATATATATATATATATAATATATATATATATATATACACACACACAATCATACTCAGAATTCTCCTTCTAGTATACTTTAAAATTGATGAATACGTTGTGGGAAGGATACTGCAGTCATATAAAGTTGTCAATGAAAACATGAAAACATACGGAAATAAGTGAAGCCCGTTTTAAAGTGGAAGAATAAAGATAGTTTTGAAAAATGCAGCTTAAATAAACAATGCTGACGTTGAAAAACTTATCTATTCAACTTTTTATAAATGACAATAATTCGTATTCCTCTTCTCCCGCTGTATAACGCTTGAGAAACCTACACATATTCCTGATTTCTTTCCCCAAGACCAAACCTTCTCAGAACACTTTAATTCATCAGTTTACTTGCAAATGTTCTACCACTACTTCACCATATCTCCACATTTCCCACCCTTTCGTTTTGTTTACGACGTAAACAATTAATTGCACCAGAGAAAATTGTTTTCCTTGAACAAGCCCTTCACTCATACCCTCTTCTATAGGCTACTATAGGCACTCCAAATTTCCTCCCAAGCTTTTGCACACACCCTGTTACCTTCCATACCTCCTCTATTTTGACTCTGTTCTACCGTCTCACCAATATCTGTTATACAAATCAACTGCCTCCATTCTAACATTGATAACACCATCTACCTGTTCTCTATGAACCTGAATAACCTTGCTCGTGCTCACAGTCATTCAACTTTCCTTGTTCCACCTGCCAAACATCAAGCATTCCTCACTCCATTCACAGCTCATTTTTTTTAGTCCAACCGTCAATCTCAACAATTTATCTGCCATATTATATAATCCTCAGCATCCTTCACATCACTTCCTTGTAATTGTCATTATAGCCTTTTTTTTTAGGTACCCACATGTCACATACAGCCTTTCCCCCTTGAATTTCAAACTTGTTACATAAATGGGCATAAATAATGGTATAACAATCAAACTATATCTAAAAGATATAGTCGATCTGAGAATCTAACTTTAAAAAGAGTATTAGGAGTCAGATGGCCGGATGACTTGGAAATAATACTTCTTCTGGAAACATAAGTGTAATTACGGAGTGCCCTTTGTGCATGCGATTACGATGAAAGGGAGAGAGATGGAGATTTCATGGACATGCCCTTTGCACGAACCTTGGAAGAGTTGTACGTATTAGCGACAGGTGGTCTTCTGTGGTTACCAATAGAGTTGGAAAGTCCAGACCTACTTGGAGAAGAATAATGAGAAGTGAAACTTATGAGTGGCGATTTGTGGAAGATACAACAAACGAGACACGAGCGAGGGAATTTCACCGAGGGCATTTGAGCCGTATAGCTAAAAGGTTCTAGAATCGTTTTTTAATTCAAAATTTTAGTTTTCTCGCGTACATTATTGGTCATGGTATTAGAAGTGATTTTGATAATAAGTTGAAAATATATCTTATTAGCCACAGCAATGTAAAAATCCTATTATCAGGCACTTGCACACCATCTATAAAAACACACACACAAATATATATGCATATCTATATATAGTTTCATATATATATATGATATCTATATAATATTATAAGATATATTATAGAATTAGTATTATAAATAGTATCTATATAATAAACTTAATAGATTAATAGTAATATATAATATTATCGATATATATCTAGGATATATTATATATATAATAGATAATATATATTAGTATATATATATATATAGTATAATTATATTATATATATATCTCGATCTATATATATTATACTGTATATGTATATATATTATAATTTATATATTATAAATTTTTAATATATATAAGATATATATATAATATATACATATCTATATAGTATATTATGTATATTGTTTGTTATATTATATTTATATTATATTATATAATAATATATATATATATTATATTATATATATAATAATATACTATATATATATATATATATATATATAATATATATATATAGTAGTATATATATATCTCTATATATATAGATATATATATAATATAGATATTATGTATATCTATATATATATAGATATATATATATATATATATATATAGAATATATATATATAATATAAGATATAATCTATATATATATATATATATATATATAATATTATATATATATATATTGTGCGTGTCTGTGTGCGCGCGCGCGTAGATCTGACGAGCTCTGGGACATTAATATTTCCATAATGTGGAAGACATATTCAACTTATCAACAACACTTCAAAAACCATAACTTACAACGTTACCCAAAACTTAAAATCTTCCTCACAGAAATAAGAATTAAATATCCTTAACCGAGATTCTAGAAAACCTTAACGGCAGACGTCATCATTCATTGCATTTCTGGCACTGAAAGACGTTTGGCAATAACTTTTGGCTGAATATGTAGCTTCTAATAATCATGACGTACTTCCACGAAACTGACAGCAAACTTAAAGAATGCCAGAAAGGGGCATATTCTAAATATTCCTTTTTTGAAGAAAAATGAAAGCCGTCTCAAGAAAGATAAAAAAAATTTAATTACGATAGCTACAGTGAGAAAAAAATGGAATTCTTGTAGTTAAAGAACGCTGTGTGCAGATGAAAAGTACACCTGACAGCAAAAATCATTCTCAGTTACCTACAACCCTGAAACCGTTTTCCGTTCGCTATCATTATCGAGGGAACGCGGCTTCTATTCCAGCTCGGAAGGCTGATGTAATCACTCGGGAGGTGTAAAAATCAGCCTGAAGACTTGCCAAGCGGTGATAAATCCTTCATAAAGCCTTCACTTGTGAGAGATGAAGTGCACCGTGTGTAATTAACGGGCATTGCATACGTCATTAACTAGATAAAATAATTACAAGTCTCATATAATGATTTTCCCTGAGAGAGAGAGAGAGAGAGAGAGAGAGAGAGAGAGAGAGAGAGAGAGAGAGAGAGTAATCCCAAGCTCAGCGTTCTCAAGCCAAGGCAATGAGAAGGTAGTTTTGATATTTATTGATGGGACTTGAGACTACCATTATGGTGATGTTATCGAATGATTTTTTTAATTAATTCCCGATGAAATGAAAGGTTCCACGTGTAGCCTTAATTGAAAATATCCATCGATGTTTTTAGCACAATCGGGGCCCCTCAGCTGCGCGATCGAGAGCCTACGCAGGTAAAATGCTAAGAGGTTTTATAAAATAGCCTGGCAATTTATCAGTTTCTTCAGACCAACAATTTCGCTGCTTTCCGATAGAGGAGCCAATGAAGGGAGACTGAGCTACCTTCGGCTGTTGTTTTGTTGGACGATTAAACTTTCCTTCTCTCCATACTAATTTCTTTAGATATAGAGTCTAGTACTAATTCTCCGTACATTATTCTTATTTCAGGTTCAATTTTTTTTTTTTTATCGTCACACAAATCCCGGCAAGCTTGACATCTTTATTTTTTTTTACCTTCACTATATTTCCTTCAACTTTCACAAAATGAAGACGGCTCCTAAAGAAAAACAACTATATGTCATTCATGGCCTTGTTGCTCAAAGTAAGACTACCATTAGTATACTGCATCAGATGAGAACACATACCCCCTTATTTTT
>NC_061087.1:7387306-7412306 GCF_015104395.2 Macrobrachium nipponense
GACAATCTAAGGGAAAATGAAAGCAGGTTGGGGTCAGACAGCTACTTAGTGTTCTTGTCACAACTTTCTTGTCAGATATGCGAGAGGTTTCCTTTAGAAGAAGATAGTGTCATTCCTATGTTGCACAACATGGAGCCAAAGGAAGCAACAAGTACTGTAAGACAGATGAAGTCAATCATTAAACTTGCCCTGAACTTTCCTTCTTTAGTGTCTGAGCATCAGCTTGATGACTTACAGTAAGAATGGAGGACCCTTATTTGGAAGTATACCTGAATTTCGGAATAATTTAAGGAATATATTGGATGGAAATGGTCAGCCTAAGTTTAGTTTATTGTTTGACTTTATGTGTGGCCTTGTACTGCCATACTCTTCAGCCTGTGTTGAAAGAATATTTTCCCAATGAAATCTGGCGAAGACGAAAAAAAACGCCGTTCTTTTGATGGAATATTTTGTCTCGCTTTCTGAACATGGTTTCAATTCTAAATCCGCTCTTTAGTCATACGCCCACTAGTGGATGGAGATGGAGTAGGTAGTTGGTCGGTTTGGAGTGTTAGTGAAGGAGAATAAAGTCCTCTGGAAATATTTTCAGAAAGCTGTTTTCGTAGTGACAGTGGTGTTGTCAGTGGACTTCGCATGGTGCAGTGTATGTTTTACTGAAAGGGTGTTTGAAGTATCCCTTCGGTCACAAGCTGCATCCTCTTGTTATTCTTTTACTTTATCTACAGTACCGCTTCCTTTCTTCTAAGGTGCTGTATCATCACCAACTGTTATTTCTTATTGCAACTGCAGGTTTTTTTCCAGTATCCCGAATCTCCTTATCTTTCTGTCCAACCCATAGCCTCAACCCATGGTCCAACAACTCCACAAGCTCGTTTGACCACCTTGAGCGCTGAACGGCTTAAAGGGTCTCGATACTTAGCCTCACAGCCGAAACTTCATTATTCAGTCCCTCATTCATGCCAACAAATAATGAGTAAAAGATATTGTGAGGAAAGAGTTCGCTTTTATATTAATTATCTAGCGTCGTGACATGCCTCCCCAAGGCTCATGAAAATTTACTGGTTCTGTATTATGATCAGTTACTGCTGCAGTGTATTATGATCAGTTACTGCTGCAGTGTGGGGTCTGCGGTGGGGGTTGGTTGAAACCAACATTCTTTGCAAGCTTGAATTTCAAGTCAATGGTCCCTGCGTGCTTCTTCCATGTGAATAGCTTTCATAATAATAATAACATAAGTTGAGGAGCAAGTTGATGGATGTAATGGCCAGGAAACTGGCCGAAGACATTTGATCATTATCTGGTTGAAAGACTGAGAAGCGACACTGGCGAAGACTGATGAAAATAGGCTATGATTACAGATGTCAAAGAAGAAGCACTTCATGAGGAATTTTGAAAAACTTATGGATGCGATTAGTGCTTAAGCTCAGGGGATTCGTGTGATATGTGTGTTTGATAAAAGTAGATAATTCACTTACCTACAATGCTATCAAGAGAGACATAAGATGATCTGGACTCTGCACATATTCCGGTCGGATTCAAGTTCTCAGTGGAATCAGAATTCGCCAGGAATATGTACAGCAACGTTAAAAATCAACTTTTATCTTTATCGGCATTATTGTGGGTAGGTTTACTGTGTAACTACTTTTATATCAAACCTAAAATCATAGGTTCGAATCCTGGCAGGAGGAAATTTCCCTGTACTTCCTTTTCCATGCAAAAATGTTTCCAAGGCGAAGAGAATTTGATATTAAGTGGTAATGGTAGCCTAATATTTGCGAATATAAAAACACATATATGAATAAGTGTATGAAAATATATGCATATATATATATATTATATATATATATATATATATATAACATATATATATGAAATATATAATATATATATATATTTGTGTGATGTGTGTGTGTATAATAAATAGTATATAACTAAAATAAAATACGATAAATTCCACTACAAGAATATCTGAAGATCAAACCCACTCCCCTATGACATTTGTATTTCCACATACGTGGAAATGACCTTTAAAATCTGATATGAATCTTAAAAAAAAAAAAAAAAAAAAAAAAAGTTGTGGGGATGGGGGGGTTATCTGTTGAAGAACAACAACCTTGCATTCATATAATTTCCGCGACTCGGCGAATTTCCTCCCCGGGGCGACCGCATCTGCTTTATCAGGGACTTTCATCATCAGAGTTACGATTTATTATCGCGAGCTAAACAACGCCATTTCTCATGGTCGCGGAGCAAAACTGCTTGTTATGACTCGGAACGATTAAATTTTCCATCTGTCGTCGTTATGGGGTCTGTCGGACGCTCGGGCTTTCCCCTCTCTGTCTCTCGGGCTGCGGCTCCTGTGTAGCTCTACGGTATAGCTTCAGTGCACAAATTATGTTTTTTTTTCATCAAAGAAAACTTTCCTGTAAAAGTCGTGGTTTCTGAAAAAAAACAACAGCAGTATACTCATTTACATTTATATGTATTATGTATATATATAGTAATTATAATATATTATATTATTACTATATTATTATATATATATATATATACACACACATCTATATTATATATTTATATGCTATATAGTATATATCTGCATATACTATATGTAAATAAACGATAACTTATAAATACTTGTATATATATTAATATATTAATATTATAATTATAAATAATTATTATATCTATATATATATATATATATCTATATATATTCTATACTATATTATTTAATATTTCTATGTATAATAGATCTTCATATAACTATAGTATAAAACATAACTTAAAATAAAATTATTTATATATATATATATATATATATATATTATATAATATAATTATATATAATATATATATATTATACACATATATATATATATATAACTTATATATATATATATATATATATATATATATATATATATATATATATGTTCATGTGTTCTTTTTGCGTGGGTATCTGTTATGCTATGTGTATTTCGCTCATTTGAGTATCAGTGTGTTTATTTAAATATAAATAAAAAGATATAAATGCATATTTTTATATATAGACATACATACTACATAGACGTATATTCGTGCTTCAGTGTAGCTATAGCAATTTCATTTGAAATTATTTCATTTAATATATATCTCTAACGTTCACCGCGATAGTTTTCAGCAAACCCTAAAATTAACTCAGTTAAGGAAAACTCAAAGCTAAGGAGATATATCTGAGGCAATGTCGCGTAGGTTAGAATTACCCATTCATCGGTTTCCCACACAATATCATTAAAGGCGTCTCTGGGCCGAAGAACCCCGTCAGGTGGCGCGTGAAATCGACCGAGTTCACTTGCAATCTCGAGTAATACCAATATATTCCTCATCAAAGTGTTTACCGATACTTAAGATAACGCTAAACGAGTTCGAATAAAACCCCCTGAGATCGTTCTCATCGGCGAATAAAACCCGAGAGATCGATCTTATCAATTATATAGCTGACGGTTAATGGACGTTTTGAGTCCGCGCATGCGCCGTCTATTCTGAGCTATCCCTCCATCTCGTGAATGGCCGTTGTTTAGTCCCATTATTTGCGCTATCAGTCTATAAATGTTTCCCTTATCACGTTCGCTCTCTCCGCTGAATGCATCTATCACGAAATTACTCCTCTGACAAGGCGATCTTATCGCCTGTTTGCTGTTACTCTGCTAAAATGCCGATTTCTGCGCGTTTTTCCCAGTCACTCACTAGCACCAAGCAGGAAGGCTTCAGGCGACGGCCGCTATGAATATGGAAATGTTAAACGGTGCAAAATAGAAGATGAAAGGCACCAATGATAATAATACTGATAAAGACGATCTGCTTATAATAAATATGAATACTTCATGTAAAAAAGTAGAACAAACTTGCCTGGCACTGTTCTATTAATCTATACGTCTATTTTTACATGCTATACTCACCAATAAATACACCTCTTCACTACTTATGGCAATACCATTTTATTATCATTACAGTAATAGCTAGATCGTTATCCTTCCAGTACATAATAAATAACAATTACATTACTTTATATTAGCTTATGATATTACGGAACGTGGATGAATAATGAATGAAAGTTCAATACAAATGGCAGCAGTATTCACATCGCATTCATTCCTCGTTCATCTACCATTAATCCACCCTTTCCAGTATTATGGCCATAAAACCAACATATCATTCACAGTCACCGCGACTCACACACGTACCCATACATACATATATGCATACACATGGGTAAATACATGTGTGTGTATATATATAAATATATATATATATATACATATATATATATATATATATTCTATGCATACATACCTATATAAACATACATACATACATATATATATAAATCTTTACATAAACACCTTCTGAGTAACTCTCCCATGCGCGCACACACGCATGTACACATACACATACATATATATATATATGTGTGTGTGTGTGTGTGTGTGTGTGTGAGTGTGTGTATATATAATTATATACTATATGCATATTCATATATAACAATACACATCAATATATATATATATATATATATATTCTTATAATTATATATATAATATAGTATATAGATATAGATATATATAATGAAAGGGATCTCCCTCCATAGGATAATTCTGGTCCACCACAGAAGGCAAAGTCCAAGGATGGTAAATATCACCCAACCGTTTTCCGACCTGTTTAAATATTCATTAACGCGCCAATTCCCAGGAAAAAAAATTAAGACATGATTGAAATACATATTATTTTGTTCTCCTGTTTAAGGGGTTATTCCTAAATTCATTGTTTTAATGGATACTAATAATATAATAAGTAAAGAATAGTTCTCAAATATATTTGACAGAAATTTCTTAATACAAATGAATATGTTCATTATTCTATCTATGGTTAACAAAATACCAGATAGAAGAATTGAGCGAGTATTTACTAACAGGAATTATCTTTGATAACAAAAATCATAATGTGTCGTAATTAAAATGTTAAAATATGATACAGAAGAAAAAAATTATTTTTTTCATTTTTTGTGCAATGAAATGACCTTGAAGAGGATCCAGCGAGTGACTTCCGATGTCCTTTAGATTAAAAGATCTAAAAATTCCTACATCTAGCCTTTTTTCTTTTGCTTTCCTCAAGTTTCAAGCTACCAGTCGCGGTGGAAGAAGGAAGAAGACAAGGGTTGCACAGAAATCGTAAACACAAAATAATGGAAATTATCCATATCTATTCACACTCACCATTTTCTAACCTTGATTCAAACGTTTTGTGTTTTTAGGTAAATTCTGACTCAAAGAAAAGTCACATTAACGGTTATTCAATAAAAGCTGAGAATTCGTCTATTGCGACGAAGTGGAGCGCGTTTTAAAGCATATTTTCATCAGTAAGTGAAGAGCATACGAAATGAAGCTCAAACAAGAAAAATAGTCTACAAAAAAAAATTAAACAAAAACATTCTGCATGGAAACATTTACTTGCAAAATCTAAGCAAAAGTCACGGTCTGCATGATACGAAGAAAAACGGTTAATTATAAACTTGTATCACCGACATCACATGACTCAACATAAAAATAAGGCGAGAGCGTTCATAATACAGAAAGCATAAAATATATGGATACTTAAATGTCAGAATAATTTAGCGAAGAACTCTACCCAGATAAACAAGGGAAAATATCTTAAAAATACAAGTTGCTCACAGGAATTTTATAGATAAAAATGTATTTTCTCCTAGTATCAAGATTCTTCATCTCGACTCCACGTTAAATTTTGTTGCGTTCTATATTTTCCCTTCAAGGTTGATGAGACTGAGAAATTTAGAAACAGATTCTCGACGAGCTAGACGGATAAATTTCGGGGAACCTGAAAACCCGTTAGGGGAAAAAAATCTAAAATAAAAGGAAAGAAATTAAATTTAATAGACAAACGGAAAACTAAAAATAAAGAATTCAATACCCTACAATTAACAAGGAACCAAAGTAAAATGACTGATACAACAGTAGTAATAACTACAAAGATATTTCTGCCCAAATAAATGCTGATGCTTGGGACACAGATGTAACACTGTCCCCAGTAAAAGAACGCCTACCAAATGGTTGTGGGTCACTTAGCAGAGTAAAATATCACTGAATAGAGACGCAATAATTCTACTGCTGAAACAGTTGCCTGGAAATAATTAACAGCATTTACGACAATCCGTGTGGTTTGAAAGTCACCAAATAACTTAAAAGCAGAGCCTTGCAATAATATATCTTTCATGCTTATTTGAAAAATGCAGAGAGAAATCGAGATCCTTAACATGTGTTTAGTTGTACGAAATGCATTCAATAGAAAGCATACCCAACCTTCATCCAGGCCACTCACTGATGATTAAATGTTCTTACGCCAATGAAAAACAGAATTTATCATACATATGCAACAAACATGCAAGGGTATTTTCACCTAAATGAAAGTTCTTATACTTTGCTTTATGGAATAATCAGTGTCATACAAACCACACACTAGTCAATGCTATTGGACTCAAATTGGAAAATAAAATGACCACTTAACATACACGACCAATAAATAAGACAAGAATCCAATCATGATCAGAATACGTGTCCTTGACACTTAGTATACCTAAATCCGGGGTGGTGAGGTGGATCAGGTGAAAATTGTGACCTGTCAATGACTTTCGACCTTTAAAGGTGTAAAACTTTGGAGCTCAATTATAAGAGAATTTACTGTTGTAAAAAATAAAGTTATCTTATTAAAATTAAAAAATTTCTATATAAATATGAACTAGTTAATGATCAGTTATACTGACAAAAACTCTTACCTATTACAATGAATTTATGATTTTCATTGTTAAAAAAAAATCGTCTTATCATGCCCATTTTCCGAGAAATCATAAGACCACCGAATGATTCGGTGTGTCAAGATTCATTGAGTCATGTTCCCCCGTTCTTGAAATATACCGATAAAACACAAAACACACATCCAAGCACGTACAGATAATGGTGAAACCAAAACTTGGCGAATGGTAATAACTGGGTGTGAAATAACAGATGGAATTGGCATAAAAAATGTGTATATATTATCACTTAATGATAGTGAAATGAAATCCTTTGTATTTAGTAATTGTAACATTGCCTACACGATAGAGATTAATGGCAAACTATAAATTAAGGGAATTAAGTCTTGAATTGGCAGCTACTACTCTGTTTATCACAATCACTGCTTTCATTGTAAAGAGTCCGGTGACTTTCAAATACATATATAAATATATATATATATATATATATATATATATATATATATATATGTATATATATATATATATATATATATATATATACATACATACAATATATATAGGTATATATATATATATATATATATATATATAATATATATAAATAAGACGCATGTACTTATTTCAAATACCTCTAAACATGAACATACATTTGTGCGCGTGTATAACTAATTTCATGACGCATATAAATATCTTTGAATATTACGGACATCGCTTATTTATCATGCGACAAAGATAAGTTGACAATACCAGTGAAATCAAACTGATTCGGTCATCATCTAATCCATGTCCTTGAAATATCCTATTCCAAAACTATATGGAAAGTTAATGAAATGTAAATAAAGGAAAATGTAGTGGTACGAAAATTCCTTACTGCAATACCGATTTGTTTTTACTTTTAGAGGTGATTTTTACCTACATGTTTTAATTTTGATTAGAAGCTTTGGTAAATATTATAAGACTGCGTTTAAAAGCCAATCACCTAAGGCGTATTTATTTCATAATTAGCATTCCTAACCTGTAGGAAATACCTAACCCAAGCATGAGCAGCAACTGGTTAAAAAGGAAAAAAAAATTAAACTACAGTATTTTGTACCCTCTATGCGTATCCCATCTCATGATTTTCAAGAAGTGAGAAAAGTTAACCCAGTACGTTATGTATCGGTGACCAATCTCATTGCTAAACTGAACTGCGTGTTGTATGAGAGATTTAGTTTTTTAGCTTAACTCATTTTGATTGCTGGCACAAGCACAGAGAAATCGCGCAAGCAAGAGTAACAATTGCAACCAATAGAAAATATATTTCGCTACTAAAAAGACTGTGGTATGGAGGTGTGATATTGGTTGCAATTACTACTAAGTACAGTATAACAGTGTGTTGTAAGGTATTAGTCAGGGTTCCTATCTCGTATTTTATTCATCACATTCATTAAAGAAATTATGTAATTGTTGACTAGAAACTGTAATCTACATCGGAGTTTCAATGGACGATAATATGTCAACAGTTTTCCATCGATTATATCATGATAAAAGAGAGTAAAAACATTCATTTTTTAAAAATAAACCGTTAGGCCGAAGACGCAAAGCCAACCAGTGGGTACGAGTTGGTGACAGGATACATACGAGTGGTGAGTCTATTTCTTCAGCCGTCAAACTTCAAGGAAAGACAAAATATCTCATGCATTCAAAAGTGACACTTGTCACGGAAACTAATGATATAAAATTCACTGTCGAGAGGCGGGAGTACAGCTGCACGCCCTAGGTTGGTGCTGATGTCAAACCGGCATCTACTGCCTAACTGGTCTTTGAAGCGACTGGCGAAGGTAAGAAAGATGGCAATAAATTTAGAATGCTGTAGAGGGATGGTAACCGCCACAGCATCACTTATTTCACAATTAATTTAGTGCCGTCAATGCACCTCATGAGGTGTACTGTGGGCATTACAATAGGTGTTTGCAAAGGCCATTTTTAGCCGTTTACTTTACATCCACTCCCGTTTCATTTCTTCAGCCATGCTGTCCAACCTCCCTAACTATTACTTCTTAGTAGAACGAAGGAGTTATCTCCCAGTTCTACTTTGAGATCCTTCTACTTTATCTCTTTTGTTACTAGTTTTTACTTTACTTAGGTTTAAAGAAAGCCATTGATCGTGCATCTGGCAGCACTTTCCAGAGGCATGGGACGCACCCTCACTCTACCGTATCTGGCTAGTACAGTTAGTAACATACTGGTCTCGTAATCTTGCGGACCAGCGTTCGCCTTCTGCCACAGTGGCGATTAAGTGAGGCTGTCTACCAATGGTTACCCGCCCATGATCAGTGACGTCATAGTGGGGAGTTGGGGTTACCTGGCTGCCATCCGCCCAGGAGGCAATATCTTGGGGGGAGGGACTGAAGCTGACGACTTAGACGTTTTTTATACGTTGTACAGAAAACTCGATTGCTTTCGGCGCATTTCGCACTTGTTTTTTCTATCTCTTGATCTTACTGTCCAAAAACGCCAACTTCGTCTCCTCACTGTCTTAGGCGCCGAATGGCTTGACACTAAATGTCACAAACAAAATGTGGAACGAGAGACCAGAAATGCAAGATGGCCTTTTAACTATTGTCATTAGTTTGGTTTTTGATAGCCGTACGTTACAAATTAAGATAATGATTACAAATAAAGTAGTAGGTATTCTGAATTATCAGAAAATAATCCCAATGCCATGGTAGCTTTAAATACGTCAAGGAGTCCGTTTCTGTACGTACGGGTATCTAACCTGATTTTCTGCACGAAATATGAACTGTAAACATTCCATAAATAAATTTCTCCATACATTCATAACGCGATTCTGTGCATCTGTGCAGCTGCTAATCTTCACAGCTGGTATAAGACGAAATCATAATTTACCAAGTTGGAAAACCTTCACAGACTGTGTGTCTGATGAGGCAGCAAGCATTGTGAGTAGGACACTTTTTGAATAACTAACAAATTATCCGAATAATTACGATATATGATACCTTCAATTGGTTAAGGTTTTTGTAAATAATCTGGGTACAAAGTCCCAATTGCTCTACTTGTATAGTCCAAGTGCCTCTGTGTTGTATTACTTTTGTAATCTTAAATTAATTATTTTTTTCTATTTTTTTATACACCTTTGCTTCTCGGTTTTGTCCTTATAATCTGGACTGAAGATTATTTGCGTTAAAGATGTTAAATTGTGGTCTATAAACTATCTGAATATCTATGCATTATATTCATCCGCTAATAGTACCTTCTTTTCGTCCTTTTCTTCTTTTATTATTCCTTTCTCATGCTAGGACAATCTGTTTACTAGAGGGCCTTTTTGGCTCGTTCTTAGCAAGTCGTCTGCTAGTCTTGCTATGTAAAATTCAACTGAACTATGACGCTTTATTTTTTTTTTAGTGCAACTTCACCTACACACAAGTGCCGGGGCAATACTCCGGTAGGGCCAGTCTCACTCACCACTGCTGTCCCATAAAGTCCCCAAAATGATAATACCTTGGTCTATGGCAAGTGACAGGGTGCAACATCCTTTAAGGGCCAGATGACTTCTGGTAGTCCCACCAGAGACTAGCTGATCTCGCCACTGGCAAAATGATATGAATAGACTAGTTTTGAATAATAATAATAATAATAATAATAATAATAATAATAATAATAATAATAATAATAATAATATTGAACAGCCTGGCCGTCTTGATGCCGTTGAGTTTGTGTTGTAGTTTCTGAATCTCTCGAATGAGTTTCTTTCTCTCAGCAGGTAAATCATACAGCGGCTATCCAAAGTTCATTTATTCCTTCATGTTTCGGTAGAGATTTCTACAATACTCGAAAGGCGAGTTCATATTTAAACGGCATCCAGACGGCCATACTGTTCAAGGAAGTCTGGATGAAAGAGGGTCTTCTTCCGAAATAATAATAATAATAATAATAATAATAATAATAATAATAATAATAATAATAATAATAATAAACTTGTGTGATGCCTACTTCAAATATATGCTGCATAGCAAGTTTCTCTTATGGCTGGTTATTCTCGTAACGACTGACATAGGTACATATGCATTTGCTACAGATATAATAACAATATTATGGTTACGAAAAAGTACTTTTCATTCAATATTCATATTTACAAAAATCTGTGTTAGTTGACATGCTACTACAAATAATATATATTGTACATCTCAAAACATTCTTTGACCATAGTGTAAAATACTACATGAAATTACTGGAACAAACTGATCATTGAATTAAATATAAAACTACAGAAATGACGGGCCTTAACATGTCATATTTACTGAAAAGTTTCAGGCACAGTTATAAATCAATGCTCTCCGTCGTAAATGAACCCAAGTATACATAACCTACTATTATAAAGTGTGATTTGGTTTTCTCAAACTGGTCTTAGACCTAAAAGGTCACTGTAACAGTACAAACAAAACCCAAATCAACAAACGCATGCATTTAGAAAAGAATAATTTTGTCTTTAAAGGCTACGAAACGATCCACCACTAATAGGAATCGCATCATTTGTTCATTTAACTGAAAACAAGCATTCAAGAAAACTACGCATGCGCAGGAATGGAAAGCACGCTCACTCTAACACAGAATAATAATGTCCCCGATGCCTCACCCTTCAACAAGATCCCCAAAACCAGGGGGAGCATCCTTCCTTTGCAGTATTTTCCAGACACTATGATCTCAGAGAACATTATTTTCTCCACACCTCGCTGGCTCTCTTACTGATGGCCCTCCCTCTGGAACGCTCAAAGGCTGGAATGGAAAGCGGCGGGGGAGGGGCGCGCCTTCAGGATGGACGGTGGGGAGAGAGGGGTGGGGAAGCAGCCTCGGGAATGATGACGTTGTTAATCTACTCTCTGGAACGGTGGGTCTGGAAAGCCTCTGTTCATTGTTGTCACCTCCCTTTTGTGTAATATTTTATGAAGAAAGGGAACGCTACAACGGTCCAAGGAATATTATTATTATTATTTTTTCCTTCTTCTTCTTCTTCTTCTTCTTATGAGGGAGGGATTTAGTGGAAAATCGCAGATCTAGGCAATTTTATTTTCCCGCTAGTGATGTTCCAGGATTATTTCTGGAGGGGATGACTTCTGAAAGAATGCGACCCTTTATCTCTTCTTATTGCGGACGAGAGAATCAGGAGGAAAATGCGGGAGAGGAAATTATTTAGGGTTCCAGGTCCCAGAATGGTATGACAAATGATGATGGTCTAGCAAGAGTGGCACATGGGCTGATGGGAAAAACATGTTTGTTATCAGCGTCAAGAGAAACGGTTTCTCTGGAAGGCGAAAAATCTATCGATCAGTGCCGAGAAAGATTCCCAATTGCTCATTGGTCGAATGCTGCTGGGGGGCGGGGCCGTGAAATCTTTATTGCTCGGTAACGTTGCCAGATGTTGATCATTACAAGTTAGTATCACAGAGGAAATGAGACACCCGAACGACCGTTATTAGCGTTTAGTAGATAAGGAGTACTCCGAAGAACCACTCTACCGAAACTGCTAAGAGAAAAAGAGATTGAAAGCTGCTGAACCACATTAAAAGAAGACGTTATTGAGCAATCTCTCAACACGTTGAAACAAGCTTGCTGGATAGCGTGAGAGGCTTAGAGAGTCTGCCGCTGTCATTATCGCTTCATAAAGAAGAATTTTACTGGCTCTTATTTTCCCGAACGAATCACAGAGATGGATCCCAGACCGACCTTAAAATCATGTCTCCGCCGAGGAAAAAATTCCACATTAATTCGGAATCATCACAATATCTGAACGCCGCCTCCCCTTCTCGCATGAGAGAGATTTCCCCTGCCATAAGAAATAAAAAAAAGAGAGGAAAAAACTCATTGCAGTAAAAGGGAAGAAATAATAAGCAGAGGATAACGCGGGGATGACTCCCCCCGTTTTTACGGGGTGTGTCCCTGTCTCCCCCGCCCCCTTCCCCAACTACCACCACCTTGAGGGAACGCTTCCCTTAATGGTGGGGGTCCTCTTCTTCCCCCCCACCCCCCTCGCTTCCCGCTCCCCCTTTTTCCGAAGCTTCACGGTGGTCTGCCGATGGAAATGGACTTTATTGTTCGTAGTCACCGGATGTGGTTCTTCTCTTATCATGTGTACATTTCACTGAAGCTATTTCGGAAAAGAGTTGGCCATTTAAGTCATGTTTTATCGCAAAAAGCAGTTCTGGTGGTATTGATATGTGAGAGTTTGCGTGTGTGTGTGTGTTTTTTAGAGAGAGAGAGAGAGAGAGAGAGAGAGAGAGAGAGTGTACCAACAGTAGTATATTCCGTATTCCGGGGGGCCCAAGATCGATGAGACAGATATGTCGATAAAGTGTTAAAAGAAAAGGAAGCAGGAAATGACCAGAAAAGGGGAAATGACGAGCGCATAAAGGAAAGAGGGAAACCGCTAATAAATCAGTAAAGTAACTCTCTCTCTCTCTCTCTCTCTCTCTCTCAATACATTAATAATAATAAAAATACTGGTAACCAAACCTGAAGTAGAAATTTATCAAAAATTTCATTTCGAAACAAAATTTTTAATAATAATAATAATAATAATAATAATAATAATAATAATAATAATAATAATAATAATAATAATAATACTAACGCAGATACTGCCATGGAAAAATATCGAACGATATGCAATTTATCCGTTTGTCGACAATGCCAGAGAGAGAGAGAGAGAGAGAGAGAGAGAGAGAGAGAAAGAGAGAGATGTGATATTTGGAATATTTTCAAATTTTTCAGTGAAAGCAAAGCGAAATAAGACGCAGCTCTTTCATTTATCAATTTTTTTTTAAGTACAGTATGTATGAATGTGTATTGATGTCTGTGCGCGAGCGTGTATTTAAAAGAAATTGATTGAATGATACAGTACTGCTCTCTCTCTCTCTCTCTCTCTCTCTCTCTCTCTCTCTCTCTCTCTCTCTCTCTCTCTCTCGTGCGTGCTCATGACTTGCATATTTTGGTCGGCCCTTCATCGAACTCTGGTTAAAATAAATAATAACATTTATTAATGATTAACTAATTAAGAGTCGCATAAATTATTTTCCAACTGTTTTCCATCCGCTATTTTTTATTTATTTATTTATTTATTTATTTTTTTTTTTAGTTTCAATCGGCCTCTTCAGTAATACATATGCGTTCGCGTAACGCATCTAGATGGCAAAAACAGCCCCACAATTGTTACATTCTTGTTCAAACATCCTATACATCTAAACTACTTTTAACCGAGTGTGAATAAAAAGAATAAACATTAGCTATGCATGCATATCAAAGTTAACGTATCAGAAACTTCATCTTCTCCAACGCCAAAGCTCTCTGATTAATTTACCCATACATTCACAGATCCGCATAAAATATTATATGAATATCTATACCTGAATGCAATGACACCCTGAATTGTTACTTCAATGCGTAATGGAGAGAGAGAGAGAGAGAGAGAGAGAGAGAGAGAGAGAGAGAGAGAGAGAGAGAGACGCAATCGTAAAATGCTCATCTGAAATAGGAACCATTCACCATGTAAAACAAGACAAGGACAAACGTATTTCTACCTAGAATAAATAGCTTACAAAGAGCCCGGCCGTTAATCTCCCTTTAACTTCAGTCGACTCGAAGACTCGTCCAGGGTTTTCGAGAAAAAAAAAAAAAAAAAAAAAAACTTCTTGGTTGAATATCTCACACTGCAAGTGGAATGAAAGCAAAAATAGTCAATGCAACGCATCTGACTCCGAAGATGATCGCGAGCCAAACGATACTTCCTCCGTGGGCGGTGGTTGCACGTATGGGCGGAGAGGGTGCTATGGAGAATGATTGCCTGTTGGGAGGCACGGGTGGTGGGCGTTTGATGGATGGAAGGAAAAGGGCGCGGGCGTCTTAATATGGGTCAGTACAGTTCGAGGGATTCGAGAGGTGCATTTGCCAAATGTCTGAAGAAAGAGACAATTATGTGGCAAAGACATCCATGGGGAATATCTTGCACATAATGGCTGCTTGTGTCACATTTTAAGGTTTTTAAGTTTCAGGCTACGTCTGTTCAGAAGCTGTTGGATGAAATAATATATGAAGAAGCAAAATGCAGTACCATTATTATTATTATTATTATTATTATTATTATAGAAAATTCATAATCACATGAATCAATAAAAATGGGAAAGTAAATCCACTGTAATATGCTTCTTTGATTTTGATTTTTAGAATATAGACAGCAGAAAGCTGTCGATGACCTGCACGGTTCTCCTTGTCAATCTCTTGACAGGTCATCGAAAGCTTTCTGGTGTATATTTTGAAAAAATAAAATCAAGCAAGCATACTACTGTGGATTTACTTTTCCATTATTATTATTATTATTATTATTATTATTATTATTATTATTATTATTATTATTATTATTATTATTATTCAATATGAACATACATTCAATCATATGTAACATCGCTTAAGATTCCATTAACTTGCATCTTTCCTCCATGAACCCAGCATGAAAAAAATTAAAGAAGTAAAATGTATCCTAAATTACATTATTATTAATATATCAAATAACAAAACACAACAAAAACGTAAAGGTAATTTGCAGGCGTATATTTTGCACTTGCAAAACCACATTAGTGACAACCTAACGCATATATTCTCGGCCACGAATATTTCAGTGACGCAAGCATACACCTTTTAGTCTTTAGTGCTTGAAGAATGTCCAAAACTTATTAAAGTTGAGTTTGCTATGGCGACAATGACCTATCACGTACAACAAATATAATATAGAATAAAAAAAAATAAAAAAAACTGTTTATTTCGTGTAGCCTAATCGACAATGGAGTCTAATGAGAATTTGCCACAAATTCCAAGTGTCAGCAGCTATACTAAGACAATGGAGTCTATCGCGTAAGGTTTCGATTCCCCAAAATGTATTGGCTGAGGACAAAAATTTTATTATGCTAAACCATTACCGAGCAAACAAGGCGTGATCCGACCTCCAGCTTACTCGTGGCATGTGCTAAAATCTACTGTCAAATATTGCGTTGTTTCACCAACGAAAATTAAAATAAATACGCTATATTTTATTACAAATAATTGTTCTGTACTGTTTAACACACACATTATTTATTTTTTCTTTTCCCATTCTGAAAAATAAATCATAAATATCCTATCTTAAAATTCCCTTTTTAGGCTTTTCATAGATCTTTCCTACCCTCCAACAACTGCAACAACAAAGTAGTTTGTAAGCTTTCTCCCCATGTAAGCGAAAATAAATTATTCGTAACCAATACAGAATTGAGTGTTATCCCAGTGAGTCGACTTATTTTTTTTTTTTTCAAATTTCTGCCATATTTCTGTCAAGGAAAAGAAGCCGTAATGTCATTACTAATTAAGAACTTCTAGAAAAACATATTAATAAAGCATTAATGTAACAGGTTACCACGGTATATAAAGCAGTGTCCATGCTTCGCTAATTTTTAACCATTAATTAATAACGATTTAAATAGAGGCTGTGGTTGTTATCACGTCTGATATGAAAATGACAGGATAACGAAGACTTCTTTCAACAACGACTAAATATATTCACTGGCCATAATTTTTCAATGGTCTTACAAAACGTAACATATTTACAGAAATACACGATTTCTAAACAAAACTTGCATAGAAATAATAAATGATGAAGATACAGACTAAAAACTGCAAAAGATTCACACACATCTTAACGAAAAATTAATCCCAGGACTAAGTATTAATTAATCATCGGTACCTATACTACCATTGGTAACTAACAAGAAACATTTCTTTGCGCTGAAAAACACTGACTAATCGCGTAACTTAAAAGTAAATACATACAAATCTGCTAAAACTAATGAATGAAGAAAGTAATGCAAAACCTGAATTTTTCCAAGACCAGAACATACAGGGCATACTCATTAACATAATAGGGTTTCGAAACCAATTAAGTGAAATAATATATGTATATATATATATATATATATATATATATATATATATATATATATATACATACATACACACATAAATGAACATTCAAAAATAGAGATACAACGTAATAAATTAATTTGGTTTATGTACACAAATTTCACCACACAATAAACGTTTAAACATTACCATGCCATTTCTACCACCATTGGGTACAGTTGGGGTTTACAAAGAAACATCTTGACAAAGTCAGAGATATGGGATCTGCTTTTGAATACAAAACGCACTACAATGTTTATGGCGAAATAGATTTTTTGTAAACATAGCATACTTTTGGAACCTAATATCGCACGGACAATAAACATGTTGGTTAACACTGCCCAAGTTACAGATAACAGCTGCATTCTTTCTGGAAAATAAAAAAGAACAGTTTTACCGCAAATGTGAGCTACGGTATCACAGCAGTCACATACCGAGCGTTTCAACGGATTTGGTGTGTTTCCATTCATAAAAATTAAGAGTAAACTGCTGGGAAGATGACAAACTCTTCATCCAATATAATAATTACTAAACCAATAAAACCCTAAGTAATAAAAATATCAGCAGTTACTAACAAGAAAATATGATCAACATTTTTTTAAAGAGCGAAAAGTCAAGGGACAAGAGCACTCTGGTCAAAATTAATATGATCAACATTTTTTTAAAGAGCGAAGGTCAAAGGACCGAGCACTCTGGTCAAAATTAATATGATCAACATTTTTTTAAAGAGCGAAGGTCAAAGGACCGAGCACTCTGGTCAAAATTAATATGATCAACATTTTTTTAAAGAGCGAAGGTCAAAGAACCCAACACTGGGGTCAAAATCAAGGTAAATACTCCTGAAATTGAATAATGATAATCCTCTCAACAATCCCTGGCGTTTCTTTAGTTAGGTAGGTGGAAATCCTCCACGCGGAAAAGAAAGACAGTGAACAAAGATACCAGAAATAATACTGCTATTAGTACATCTCACATGGATAATTTTAAAACCAAAGATATGACAGTACCCCTATATTTTTTTTTAACAGCCAATCTCTAAATTTCGGGACTACCAATTATCGTGTGCACTTCTATTATATAGTTAAGAGTATTCTTCTTTTTAAGATGGAACTGCCCTCATTTCAAGCCCGAAGGAAGCACAATGAATCAATTCCCGAAAAATGCATCATGCTTCAATGTTAAGTCGACTGTGATGGGTCGTAGCCAAGGAGGACAAGGACCTGAGGCTAGCAACCTCATCTCCAAAGACATGCACACACGACCGGAAGATTAATATACTCTCTGGAGCAACTTTTTTCTGGGGGAAAAGACGTATATATGAATGTGAAGCTGATCAATGTCTTGAAAAAATATACAATATGTGTGTGTGTATCATACAGAGCAAAAAAAAAGAGATAATGCAGATTTTTTAACTCCATTATTATTATTATTATTATTATTATTATTATTATTATTATTATTATTATTATTTAGTGTGCGGCCTTCTTTCTTGGCTGTTAGTTTGCGCTGCGGAAAGGATCTCGTGAGGCTTCGGGCTGACATCCGGACCTTATGGGGATCCCTCCCGCAACGCCAACGAGCCACCAAGGAGGAAGAACTCTGTGCACTTAGTAATGAGATCGCGAAAATAGAAGAACAATGGCCGGAAATGGAAAGGAACGGAGATCGGAGATCAGCATATTATTATTATTATTATTATTATTATTATTATTATTATTATTATTATTATTATTGTTGTTGTTGTTGTTGTTGTTGTTGACGCTGTGGTTTATCATTATACCTATACAAATATAAAAAAAATAAATAAACGGAAAGCAAAGCTACAGAAAATTGAGAATAATTATGAAAAAAAAGAATAAACAAATATGTCAAAAGAAACACGGCAACTTCTGTTTACTGATAACGGATTCTGGCGAAAGACACCATTCGTGTCTGCATTACCCTAATAATAACGACGGCAAAATTCAGTACAGAAATGACAAATTCGTCACAAACACGTGATTATGCATAAGCCATTAGAAGCGCGAAATAATAGCTGTATGTAATGATCCTTAAAATAAACATAATGACTAGATTCTGACTGGCAAATGGCTAGCCAGCCTGACGACTCGTTGACATGTTTCCCTGGCATGCGCTCTGCTTCTGTCGGCAAAAAAGCGACTTCAACCCCGTGACACAATAATTGTATTTATCCTTAACTTATCGTTCTCCCATCAGAGTTGACTTGCTTGTGCGCAAGTGTTACAACGCAGACGATTTGTTTCAATCTTGTTATAAGATAAGCGATGGTAAATCATCACAAAATATACAGAATAGGGAAAAAAATCAGGATAACCTCATAAGCAATGTGTATTTCAACACTGATAAAGAAATTGGTTACAATGTAATACAAAATATACTGGATTTTTAAATTATCCACCACAACGAAGATCAAATTTAAACTTAAACACGCAATTTGGTCATTAGTACTACATACTAGTCAGTTGATTCTGTGCTATAACATAATGTCCTCGTTAATTTGTCTTCTCCTGAGAATTGCCTCTGACAGGCACCGTAAGCAACTGATTTATAATCAGTAAAGCGGACCTATAAGTAGACGACATTTTCACTAATAAGATATTTTGCTTTACGTATTACGAATAGAATGAAAACATCCGGATTTGCATATAAAACATACTTTCAAATCCTACTGATTTGCGCCGTTTCGAAGTCATCACCATAACATATTGTGAAATTGCCATGAATTTGGCTATCAACTTACATCGATGAAAGAACCCTGAAAGCTCTGTAATTCTAACAAAAGTTGAAGCTGCTGGAACCTGGCACTTGAATTGTAACAATGAAAGATATCAGATATGTCTAGATTTCCCGGGGTTGTGGTGACGTCGGTCACAGGTTTAAAAAAAAAAACTGAAAAATTATCAAAATGTCACCTTTAGTTCCTCTATATGTTGATTATCCCACTTTTTTTTTTTTATATATATATATGGTGTTTTTACGTTGCATGGAACCAGTGGTTATTCCGCAACAACGGGACCAACGGCTTTATGTGACTTCCGAACCACGTCGAGAGTGAACTTCTATCACCAGTAAAACACATCTCTCACACCTCAGTGGAATCCCCGAGAATCGAACTCGCGACCACCGAGGTGGTACGCCAACACCATACCGACCACTTGTCACCTTGATATGACTGAATACGGATACAAATACATCGAGAGACGTCCGAAGTCAATATGGTCAAGTTCGGAGGCTGTTACTGCCTAACAAAAACTAAAGTTCCTCAGTGTATTAATGATGAAGTTGTCGTTTTGAAATGGTGGCGTATTAATTTAATGTGCGGTTTCATCACTGGCCATAATAGGAGTGTTTGTGTGTTGGGGGGGGGGGGGGGGGGGGGGGGGGGGGGGGGGGGGGGGAGTCAAACTTCACCTAATAAAAATCTGAAGTTCTCTAAATGCAGGACAGAGCACGCAGCAACAGACGACAAAACTTCATGACTTTGGGTGTCTTGGTTTTCAATTCATGACTGTAGAAAAACTATTTACAAGTACAGAAATAAATTATAATAATGAATCGAGTAGAATCTAGCTCTGGATGAGGTAAGTCTTTCATGCTCAACGTAAAGTATGCCTCATCCTAATTCAACGAAAGTAATTTTGCGGAGCCAAGGTAAGCAATAATAATAATAATAATAATAATAATAATAATAATAATAATAATAATAATAATAATAAAAGAACCTTAAATAGATTTACATGGGCTATCAATTTTCCATAACCATTTTCCCTCTCGATGCAATGGCGATGCTCAAAACAGGAGGGAAGCCTTAAGAAAATTTCGAATAATAATGCTAGAGTGAATCACAGTAGTATTATTAAACGGAAGAACTAAGAATAGCGTAATAAGAATGGGTGTTTGTAAAATCATTCACAGTGGGATGAGATGAAGTTAAGTATATCTTAGTTTTACCAGACCACTGAGCTGATTAACAGCCCTCCTAGGGCTGGCCCGAAGGATTAGATATTTCTACGTGGCTTAGAGCCAATTGATCACCTAGTAACGGGACTTACAGCTTATTATGGGATCCGAACCACTATATCGAGAAATTAATTTCTATCACCAGAAATAAATTCCTCTGATTCCGCGTTGGCCGTGCCGGGATTCGAACTTCGAACCACCGGATTGGCAGCCGAGCGCGAAAACCACTCGTCCAGCGAGGAACTAGTGGGATGAGATGGAACTGGCCACATGGTCCGGGGGTTCAAGTTAAAGGGTGAGGAGAATAAGGAACATAGTACCTGACGAAGGTAAAAGATTATAAGTGGGCGAAGGAATAGGTCGAGAAGTGTGAAGTGTAAAATATATATAGAAAGTCAAACGGTCATCCCCATATGACGAAAAAAGTAAGGTTGAGAAAGACACTTATTCAGGGATGTCCAAAGCTACAAAGTATTCCTTAATATTCTCAGTTTGGCATACAGAAATAGGACTAAAATAAGTCACATAGTAAAATATTCATGGTCAAACAAAAAACACACAATATTACAAGCAATGAAAGTAAAACAAGTTTTCATTAGTGATGGATAAAAAAGAAGCCACCGCATAACAAGTCACATATCTTAAGTATTAAAAAAATGTCAAGTTGTATTTAATTCATACTACTGAATACATCAACTAAAAAGAAATTTAAATCCAAACAAATGTATAATAATGAATATCATGGAATAAATTAGCCTTATGAATAAACAATACTGAACGGAAATGTAGCCACTTGCGAGAAACATTTTGCACAGCTTCCTCTGTCGAGAAAATTTGAGAAAAACGATGAGCACGATTAACGGTTCTTCGTCTTTAATATCAACTCCAACCCAACCAAAGATTAATTACACTATACACACTGCAAATTGAACATGCAGGTCTCCTCTTTTAACTGGAAAAATATGGAAAACTAGCGACATTTCCAAAATAACATTCTGACACGACACTTCTTCATACTTTATGGGTCCACATATCTTTCGCAGTTGTTTTTCTTCTTATGGATTACTTCCATTATCCTCTCTTCCCATTACATGTGAATCCAGTAACAAACATCCAACCCTACTCTTCTCCTCCTCCTCCTCCTCCTCTACCTCCCCTCTAATTCCTGGACCCTCTCCCGAAATAAAGCTCCATTCCCCCCTCTGCTTTCCCCTCCCCTCCATTCCCATTACAGCCAGGAATTCGCGATGATTACCACAATTACGAACCCTCAGTAACAATAACACCCAGAATAAATCCCTTAATAAGAGGCATCATCCTATTACACCCATTATGAACGCCACTGACTTCCACTGCTAATTGTTGCCTTCTTTTGCTTCTTTCTACTAACCCCTCCCCCCATCCTCAACCTGCCACACCCCACGATTCCAGAACTCTCCCTCCCCCCCCCGCCCACCCCAACCCCCACCCACCCAGCTCCCAAACCATCACCTCACATAACATACCAGCCCGGAAATCCCGCTGGTTTCTTATCCTTATCTCAAGACAAGTTGTGATATTTGACTTGTCCTTGTGCTGTTTATCATAATTGGCCAATTCGCTCAATGTTTCCTCTGCCCGTGACCGAGGATAAATCATCAAAGCCATTAAACAAATCTGTTGTTCCTTTATCTAACAATTCACGTATTTCTTTGCCCGTATAGAAGCCCAGAAGGTAGCACAGTGTATCAAGGTTTCAACATTTTTGAGAGCAGTCATTACAGCTTATACTATTAAAGAGTGCTCCTATAGATGTACTAGGATGCGAGCCATCTCCAAATACCTATAATGATGTGGTTACCCATCCCATATAGCTCCTAGACACAGCCGGAACAGGAACTGAGCGTCCCAGAACTGGACGCCAAGAGGGGGGGGGGGGAGGGGTTGAACAGCCTGGAACTGCACAGCCGGTAATCGGGCATGGGTGTACACTAAACAGCTGGGAGCTGGATATAAGAAGAAATAAAACATTATGGAATTGGACAAAGACGGTAACTACATAGTAAGGCACTGGATTTACGCTATAACTGAAACGTCAAGAATTTGAGAATCGCCGGAACTGTATAAAATGAACACTGGACGAAACTGGACAGCCAGGTATAGGGCATTTATCCCAACTGAGCAACATGGAATGGGACATAAGACGGAAAGGAACGGCAAGGAATTGGACATAGGCTAGAAATAAGAGCCGACTACTAGATAAATGGAACAGAACGGTCGAGAATTGTATACATCAGCATGAGCTGCGTACCTTCAGTTAGAAACTGAACGAAACCAAGCAAAGTAAGCTGGTAGTTCATATCCTCAAAAACATTTCATTCTCCTGTAATGATAATTACTGAGTTATGTTGTTTTAACCACGTTCTGAGTTACTTTCAATAACCACTACTCTGATTTCAATTTATTTAAAATATAATTGGTATATCATTCTACACATGTGATTATAACTGATTCACTTAAGGTAGATTCTTGGATGAGCCCTATGCCTACGAGACGTTAGTTTGGCGGCCGCTGATTGGCTGGGAGCTGCCTACCTCCCGGTACCAGCCAATCAGCACCCGCCAAACAAACGTCTCGTAAGAATAGGGCTCATCCAAGAATCTACCTTAAGTGAACCAGCTTTAGTTGTAAACAGCAAAGCTCAAGGTATTTTTTTCTACTAAAAGCTTTTCAAACACACACCGTCTACGAAGGTTCAAATGGAGCAGCAATGTACTTTGTACAAAACAGAGAGAGAGAGAGAGAGAGAGAGAGAGAGAGAGAGAGAGAGAGAGAGAGAGAGAGAGAGAGATTAGTATAACTCAAGGGGAACGACTCGGTGAGAACCATGGATGAAAGACAATAG
Source organism: Macrobrachium nipponense (assembly GCF_015104395.2). NCBI lineage: Eukaryota > Metazoa > Arthropoda > Malacostraca > Decapoda > Palaemonidae > Macrobrachium > Macrobrachium nipponense. The sequence continues at coordinate 7,410,958 of NC_061087.1, forward strand.
ATCAGGCAGGTGACGTCAACATTAATATTACCTCGAATGAGAAATATATATATATATATATATATATATATATATATATATATATATATATATAATACCAATAGCACTAAAACAATTACTTCAATAATTCTTTATGACAATTTGCATATACTAACCTTCATCTGATTAAATCTTAAACCCACAACAACCATATTTTCTTTCCATCACCATGACATAACAAAGTCATTTCCCTCTTTGGAATCTCATCTCCGAACGAACATCAGGGAATCTGTCCGCGGTTGTAATCAAGGTGAATCCAGGTGATGGCAAGACACTAAGCCTCATTGACGGACAAATCATCCTTATCGATTTTCTCCCGTTTTCTTTCAATTTCGCGTTGTGGGAGGCGATAGGGGAAAGGAGATGGTGGCGGGGGGGTGGGGAGGGGAGAGTAGAAGACAAGGAAAAGATCCCCCAACCCCTATTTTCCCATCCCCAGGCTCAGTCTCATCACTATCGTCTTTTAATTCCGCTCTCTCCTGGGAACGAGATCATCCAATTAAACAGCCTCGTTTAATCTGACATTGCGGGTGTCCAGTGTCCTAACGCGTATCAACGTAAATGTGTGCATAGGTGTAGTAATATTACATGTATATACAGTATTACACCTCGGATTCCTTCCACACTTTAGTCATTCGCAATAGGCCGATATATTAAAAAAAATGCTCAATCGATGTTTGATATAAAATCAACCTTAAGCCTTCTCCCATATCGAGTGACTCCAGAGAGATAGCAAGACAAAGGTCACTGCCACATTCACTCTTTAATTTCCGAACTATACACACTTTACGCCAACTTAACGCAGTCATAAGCTTTCACTGAATCCATGTAAGTTCATATACTTTTTCCCGTTTGTTTCAAACGCCTCAGACAACTGTATCATGGTATACAGTTGATGCACGCACACTTTTCCCTCTCTATAACATTAATGCTCGCTCACAATCTACTATTTTGAGTAATGTTCTCATGCCTCTATTAGTCAAACTCCTACCTCTATTCCTTTCTGAGTACTTAAACAGAACACATATTTCGTTCATTATTTCACCTGAAATCTTTCCTCACAGAAACATACATTACACACTGATAGCTAGTCAATCACTTTCTCATTACCATATCGCCGTACCACAGAATCTCGCCTGTATCTCCTAGGTGCATATGCCTTGCTATTGATCTCAATAGCAAGGCAGAGGTGCTCCCTAAGAAAGGCATAAATTCCCCATATTCACATAAACCCATTCACCTCGAGCATCATTTAGACTTGCCTCTTTTCTGTTCTCTGCATCTCACAACACTTTAGATACATGACCTAC